>NC_134403.1:321240298-321350298 GCF_038048845.1 Mixophyes fleayi
TTTGTTTATTGTTCTGTACTGTTTTACCCTGTATAGTCCACTGTTCGTACCGTGTACGGCGCTGCGGAAACCTTGTGGCGCCTTACAAATAAAAGATAATAATAATAATAATAATTTTAAAGTGGTCATCACAGCCCCTAGTTAAGGGGGATGACTTCCAAAATTTGGGTCAGTCTCACGGACTCCCGGGAAAGCTGGCAAATCTCCCGCATCCCGCTACTGCTGTCTCAAAATGACGCGTTTCACAGTGAATCGCGTCATTTTGGCACCGCCCCCCCCCCCCGCGACAAAGCATAATTTTTCGACGTGTGGGGGGGAGGCGGGGCCAAAATGCCCGCGTCCCGACCCCTTCCGCCATCCAGTCACGCCCCTCTCCCAGAAAGAAGTTGCCCAAAGTAGGCAAGTATGGTTAAACAGCTACTTTTTGTAGCAGGATATCACCTACATTTCTTTCTCATTTTTGAGAGTGCCAATAGGATTGTGTTTGCCTACCTCAATTATTTCATTTTAACCAGGCCTGTCTCCTAGAGAAGGATGTAAACCGTATTTCTGTACTGGGATATTTTGATTTCTCATTTCACCACTGGTACTGGGTACATCATTGCTAGTCTTAAAAGATCAGCCATGTAAATCTGGAAACAGATGAAATGTACACAGTGCATGGTTTACGTGCATTTGGTTTACACACATGCTGCATAGTTATCTCTGTAGGAATTTCAACATGCTTGTGAACTTATTGCAGCCAGTGAAGTGTAGGTCATACAGTTGGTGGCCAGATTTACATGGCAGTTATGATAACATTTATCATGATGGATTCCATCAATGAATTAGTTTGCACAGCTGTTGACAGCTGTCTGCAATGTCCTCCAGTTTTATTAAAGGGCATCTTACTACAACATTTTTCTGCTGCTTTGTCTTCTGTATTGTTGCATAATCAATTGAGCTGCTAGTATACACAGTAGACAAAGCATTCTTAATTAACATTGTTGGTGTCTTTAAAACAAACGTATTAATGTATGTCCAACCTATGGTTTTACAAATACGTTATGTCATTATATAGCTGTCAGGAAAAGAAAGTTTAATACATCAAAGAACTTGTAAATTGAAAACCAAGCAAAACTAACAGCTTTTGTGATCATACAAAACGTTTCAGCTTCTGTTTGCAGTTGCTTTAATAACAGAACTTGATAAATAGGGTTTTTTTCTGTAGAAATTCAAGGCAAATGTTAACACTTCTTGTCTAGAGTCAATGCGATTGATGAGTTTTGTTCTTAATTAGCGATTGACAGAAAATGTAATGAATACACGTAGAGCAAGGAATTTATTACTCAAGAGACTGTACTGCAACAGAAACATTTCATAATTCTGATATAGGTCCTTCTATTGTAATTACTTTTAGCAGGTCAACATATGTATAACTGACTAAATGTATTACACTGGCTGCATAACAGTCTTTTTAAGCCACTTTATTTGTTATCAATATACATCACTAACTTGTCACAATGGGCCTGATGCATTAAGGAAAGTAAAGAAAAACATGAGTAACTTTGAACATACTTACCAACTTGACAAAGTTGGTTTCCAGGAGAGGTGGGCGTGATGGGAGCGGGGCTCCATAATGTGCACCATTTTGGACCCGCCCCCTCTGATGTCATGACGCAAACGTGTCATTTGACAGCGGGGAACAGGGCCAAACGCGCATTTGGGAGCTAATTCTGCCCACTTCGCTAGTAAGTGGGCACTTCCTAGTGAAGTGGGCAGATTTGGGATATTGCCACACTCTCCCGGAAGTCCATGAGACTCTCGCAAAATGCGGGAGTCTCCCCGACATTCTGGGAGAGTTGGCAAGTATGACTTTGAACCTTGGCAAAACCATGTTGCAATACAAGGGGTGCAAATGAATTTATTATTTTGCACATAAGGAAAATACTGGCTGTTTTTCATGTAGCACACAAATACTTGATAGCTTTATTTTTACACTGACATTAAAAGATGATCTAGTACATGCTCTACCCCAATTATAAATCTGCCATCACATTTTATTTTTACAACCCCTCCAAACATAGTTTGCCAATATTCAAAGTTACTCATTTTTTTTGCTTTACTTTTCTTAATGAATCAGGCCCAACAAGTTTAGTGGGAAGAATTGCCTAGTACTGTACTGCCATAACTATACAGCAAACCCATACAGAATCCAGATAATGCAGTGCATGCATTGTATGTGCTTTGCAGGGTTAACGTCTCATTTGGATTACAATCTTATTAACCTTTAAAATGTTCATATATCTTTATGGGTACAGCACTTCACTCGCTCACATTTTGCACATATACACGCTTAATCTCAAAGCAGGGTATTTCATATTGACTCACACCAGATACTCAAGTTGTTATTGATTACTGTGCACATCTGACGAAGAAGGGCTTATGTGCCACAAAATATGAAAAGGGATTTTAATAATAAATTAAGCATCTGAAGTACCCCATCACTTCTTTTAGAGCATTTGTGCCACATATTCCAAGTTGAGTACAAATGGAGCTTAGCATCCTCATTAGCATCGCAGTGCTCCATTCATTCAGAAAGGAAGTAAGAAAGGAGCAGATGACACAGTTATTATGATCTATACACTCTGATTTTACTTTTGTATGTTCCTTAACTTGGTCTGAATCTCTACTTTACTTGTTTGTACATGTTGTTTGAGCTGCAGTGATCTCTGGAGGAACAGCCAACTCATCAACAATTGGAATAGTGGATATAACTGTGGATATCCCTGCATAAGGTTTGTTTCTTGTTTTTTAAAATAAATGCTTAACTGAATAGAGTACACTCTCCTTTAATAAAGGAATAAGGGCATCTTTATTAAAGGGGTAGACAACACAACGACCACATCGCAATATTTATAACAATTTCGCTAAGGGACTTGGCGGCAGCAGGTAATCAAAATTTAGACTTCAAACTTCTTTACTCCCCCGGCTGCATCATGATAAAAATTACTATATGGCCTGGAGGTTTCCTATCCTATAAAGAATTGTCACAACAGTTGGGGTAAGTGTTAACTACAGTGTTTGTGGAAAAAGAAACTGTATTGGATGAAACCAGTTCCTTAGATTAGGAGTAATATTGTTAGTAAAACAAGAAAGCAATAATAGAGAAATAATGTGTCTACATGGGTAGTGGATCATATAGAAACCAAAAACTTGCAAGGGAAGATTTTAAAAAAGACCCCCCACCCTTCATGTTATAAACAGCACAAAACACTGTCAAATTAGTGCAGTTTGCATGCTTACTTATATTATTCCTCCAGAACAAGGCTAAGGATAAATCATTATCAAGGACTGCTCTATAGATGATGTCTTTAAGAATCCAGAGCTTCCCTACATGGCAGGCATTTGGGAAAAAGGGCTAAGGATATGTCTCTATGCGAGCAGTGGTCTAGTAGTAGACACCAGCACTATGAGCAACATGTTTAAAGCCAATGCACACAGAACTTTTTTTAAGCTGAGTAATATTTCTCATTGTGTCTGTGCATTTTTTTCCATATTTCTGCATTGTATTTAAAAAGCACTTATAAAGCATGCTACTTCGCTGTATGTATAATGTAACCATGTTGTCTATGCTCAACATAAAATGCAGGCAAAAATACAGTCTGGTCTACATGTAGTATAGACACTACACAGTATTCGTGAGGTCTCAAACATCCACACAGAATATAACCAAAAGGTGGTGTCAGAAAAGCACATAAAGCCTTCCATTGAGTAAGTACATTTTTGATAGAGGATAAAAGGATAAAAATGCATTTCCAGGACAATGGCAATATATGGCATGTAGTGCACAATCCTCCAGCAATCAGCACTTGTACCCAGGTACTCCACAGAAATAATAGTAGTCCCAACAGCTATCCATTTCCATAACAAATGCTAACTTCACAAAAACAAAGAACACAAGTAAAAGGAAAGACTTCACTTCTTTATATAAATATATATAAATCCTCATTTGTCTACAAACAACATTATAAGAATCAAGTAAAGCATTTATAAGACGGCATTTATATCACAATTACCAATTGTCCCAATCACACTACTTCTGTTCCTTGATATCTTAAGAATGATGGATCAGAATTATGTACATGGCTGAAATGTACGTACAGTTGAACTTCTTTTAATGTTCCACTGGTTATCTTCCATTTATATAGATGGATATTTCTTCCAATGTATCAACTAATTGTGGGATGTTGTTGTTTAATTATATATGAAGGATAACAAATCTGTAAATGCAACAGAGATTCCAATTGAATATTAAAAGCTTGATTTTGTGCTGTTAAGATCTTAATAGAAAGTGCAAAGCAAGTAATTCCAGATATTGAGAAAGTTCTGACAGTTTAATTAGCAAATACTTGAATTTCTCTCTTTTTTTGTCCTTTTTCTTATTTTGGTCTGTACTCCAGACTTACTTTTATGCACGTCAGTGTAGGAGAGTGCCCCTGGCGTGCCCCTTGACCAGTGCCAGGAAGAGGGAGAAGAAGAGGAGCCACACAGAGGGCAGCTGGAGTCAGGGTCACCTCTGGCCATTTGAATTTGAGTGCTGCAGTGAGCCAATCGGTGCTCACCACATTATTGCCCTGTGCCCTTGCGACGGCTTTTAATCAGTCACAACAAGTGGCACAGTCAGTCCGACAACAGAGATAGACCCCATAGGAGCTCCGGAGATAAGTCAGCGAGTTCAAGTATGAAGAACAGAGAATGAGCGGCGTAGAGATCAAGCAAGGAGACGGCAAAGATGTGGTTGAAAACAGAAGACAGCAAAAGGATGCGGAGATCTAGTGAATGAAATTGATGGTGTAGGGACGATAGGTCACAGTGACAGGTAGAAAGAAAATCCAGAGAGCATGCACTTCACATGATGTCACTGATGGAATATTTGGTAGAACTGTGAATGTGCAATGCAGAAAAAGGCACCTCATGGGCTGCTTCCAGGCCTGGAGGCATGGGTGAAGTGGAGACCAGTGAAAGGACTGAAGGTGAGGCATTGTCTGATTGTGTGAGCCATCTTTCAGTTACTGCTTGATGGTTGAGGTTGTTAGACAGGAAGAGGCCGTGGAGGGAGATCAGTTTATTACAAACAGAGCGTGCATTCATTGGGCACATTTACAGGATTTTGAAAGTGATGGGAGACAGGTGACATGTTTGAGGTTTTCTGGATTTCTGTGTTCAGTAAAAGATTTATGTGTGTGGGAGACGTGAGAGAGGAAGTGGGGACCTGGATTTAGTGATACATCACAAGCTTATATAAGCAGATGGGGAGAGAGATCGAAAAAGATGGTTGTAAGAAGTGTAAAGCATTTATGTAAGAAATAGGATAGGAATACAGTAATGGAAAAGTAAGGGAACTATATGGACAAAGGGGTTTTATGTAGGGAGGGCGAAGGAAGGAACTAAGGAAATATAGAGATGAAAAAATAAGAGAAAATTAACACATTACATTGTCAAGGGCAGTGAGAGAAGAAGTGAGTGTCAGGATGTAGCAGGTGAAAATCTTTCTGGATGTCTAGATAAGAACCAGAGGCCTGATTCATTAAGGATCTTAACTTAAGAAGCTTCTTATTTCAGTCTCCTGGACAAAACCATGTTACAATGCAAGGGGTGCAAATTAGTATTCTGTTTTGCACATAAGTTAAATACTGACTTTTTTCATGTAGCACACAAATATCAACTTTAAATTTGAGTGTACAAATAAGCTATCAAGAATTTGTGTGCTACATGAAAAAACAGTCAGTATTTAACTTATGTGCAAAACAGAAAACTAATGCATGTCTATACATTGCACAGACCCCTATACATTACACTGCATGTCTATACAGTGCACACCCTCTATGCATTACACTTTCTTATACATTACTCTCTATGCCTATATATTCTGCACAAAGTTTACTACACACCTCACATCGACACTATGACTGCAAACTAGAAGATTCAGAAGATTCCTCTTTTAGAAATACCAGCAATATAACGATTTAAGGTGACACTTAAATTAATGCATATCCATAACATAGGTGATGGTCACAAACAGAAGGATACTAATCTATTGATCAGGGGGGGAAGTCCACCCTCACCACGTTCCGCTGTGAGTGCTGACAGCTGTCCCCATAGACAGCTGTAGATGGTATTCAGTACACTGTCAGTGCCTCTTAGAATAACATTCACACCGTCAACTGAACAGTACCTACAGATAAATAATGTCTGCGATGATAGAACCAATGAGGCAGAGCAGAGTCCAAAACCTCAGATGTAGAATAGCCCTCACACAGCAATAGTTGAGCAGACGGATAGCCAGCAAGTCTGATCCCAAATATAATACCACTTGTCGCGATCTGCATGTAAAAAGTAATTCCTTAATAGGAGGGAAAACGCTGAACACTTGTGAATCTGTTGAATGGAAAAATATATCCAAACCTAACGCATTTTGTTACCCTTAGGTAATTTCTTCAGAGGAGAAATTATCATTAACCACAATCCAAGAACAGCATAATCAGAGGTGTGAATGTTATTCTAAGAGGCACTGACAGTGTACTTGATACCATCTACAGCCGTCTATGGGGACAGCTGTCGGCACCCACTGCAGAACATGGTGAGGGTGGACTTCCCCCCGATCAGTAGATTAGTATCCTACTGTGTGTGACCATCACCTCTTGTTATAGATATGCATCAGATGGTTCATAATCTGCACTATCTTTGAAGAGGATATTTTGCTTATTCTAATTGTCACTTCACATCGTTCTATTGCTGGTATCTCTAAAAGAGAAGTCTTCTGAATGGTGTTTATAATTCTCCATTTATATATTCACAATGCATTCATTTACAAGCTGACAGTATGCACATGGCAAATATAGCCTGCAGCTCCATTTTGAATCTTCATTATACAGAGATTTATCAGTTTAATCTGATCTTGGTCCTTTATATATGTGTACACATGGTCAGGGCTGCCAAGAGGAATTCAGGGCCCCGGTACAATAAATTCATGGGGCCCCCCTCATAGATGAGCACGGTAAAAAATTTGGCGCCGCCCTAAGGCGACGCAAAAAATTTCAGAGGTGTGCTCATGCTTTTGGGGGCGTGGCAAATGCAACATTGGGGCGTGGCTAACACATCAAAATCACTAGGCTCTCTATTCGCCCGAGCATCACATATGTCCAAGCACTCCTGACTTTCAGGACATCTAGCACCAAAATGTAGTATAAAAAAAATGCAGTGTGTACACAAAGAGTTCAGTCTTGGCCTCCACCTTATATTGGGCACAACACTCACCAAAAATTGACATTGTCCCTACTAGAATCACAACATTTTACATACTGTCCTGCTCTCTCCTACCTGTTCTTCTCACTTTCACCACCTGTTGCTGCATGTTTCTTTAGTTGCGGCTTGTCTGGATCCTGGAATGCTGGGGGTCCTATTTGGAAAAAAATAGCTACATTTAGATAATTCCAAACAACCCTGGCGTTAAATCAATACCATCCACGATTAATAATTAGGCCTTCCTCCAGCTCCAATATTACAATAATGTGCCCCTTCATGATCGCCATGCCTTATGATCACACTGTGCCCTCCATGCTGCTTTTGCCCCCTTCATCTGGCTCCCCTTCATCAGACTATACTATGCTGCTCCCCCCTTTTTTCAATCCCACTGTGCCATGCCTCCCCCCCTTTTTAACCCCACTGTGTAATGCTGCCCACCATTTTTTAACCCCACTGTGCCATGCTGACCCCTGTTTATTAACCCCACTGTGCCATGCTGCCCCGTTTAACCCATCTGTGCCCCTCTCATTTTTTAACCCCTCTGTCATGCTGCTTTCCCATTTTTTAACCCCTCTGTGCTCCCCCTCATTTTTTAACCCCTCTGACATGCTGCTTTCCCATTTTTTAACCCCTCTGTGCTCCCCCTCATTTTTTAACCCCTCTGACATGCTGCTTTCCCGTTTTTTAACCCCTCTGTGCTCCCCCTCATTTTTTTAACCCCTCTGACATGCTGCTTCCCCGTTTTTTAACCCCTCTGTGCTCCCCCTCATTTTTTAACCCCTCTGACATGCTGCTTCCCCGTTTTTAACCCCTCTGACATGCTGCTTCCCCGTTTTTTTAACCCCTCTGTGCCCCCCCTTATTTTTTAACCCCTCTGTCATGCTGCCCCCCCGTTTTTTAACCCCTTTGTGCTCCCCCTCATTTTTTAACCCCTATGACATGCTGCTTTCCTGTTTTTTAACCCCTCTGTGCTCCCCCTCATTTTTTAACCCCATTGTCATGCTGCTTCCCCGTTTTTAACCCCTCTGACATTCTCCTTCCCCATTTTTTAACCCCTCTGTGCTCCCCCTCATTTTTTAACCCCTCTGACATACTGCTTTCCCGTTTTTTAACCCCTCTGTGCTCTCCCTCATTTTTTAACCCCTCAGACATGCTGCTTCCCCGTTTTTAACCCCTCTGACATGCTGCTTCCCCGTTTTTTAACCCCTCCGTGCCCCCCCTCATTTTTTAACCCCTCTGTCATGCTGCTTCCCCGTTTTTTAACCCCTCTGTGCCCCCCTCGTTTTCCTCCCTTCACTTACCTTTTCTCCTCTCTTGGTCTTCTCTGCTGCTCTGTGCTCCATTGCTCCAGACTGACTGAATGCTGGGCGTGACATGATGACATCACACCCGGCATTCAGACAGTCTGAATAGAGCACAGAGCAGTAGAGAGGAGGGATGCCGGCTCCGCGATCAGGTGAGTATGTTTTTTTTAAACTAGCCTGCTCCCCCCACCAACGACCAAGCCCCCTCCTCCCCCCCAGCCCAAAAAAAAAAAAAAAGGAAAGGAAAAAAAAAACGTTTTGGTTTTTTTTTAAAAAAAAAATTATAAAAAAAAATCAGCAGCGCAAGGGCCCGGGCCGGGCCCCCTGACATGCCGGGCCCGGGTAATTAGTACCCGCTCCCCCCCCCTCTCGGCGGCCCTGCACATGGTGTTATTTAACATATAATCCAATAGAGGAATTATGCTGATTGCAGTACAGCTGTACTTGGTTTTTTTTAAAATACTGTTTATTATCAAAATTATTAACAAATGAACACAGAAATTCGACAGATGTCCAACAACAAAAATATATAGATAGGTATGGGGCATATAGCACTTTGAAGTGCAACACATGAAGCCATCAATGAATATGCCCCAGTGTCATCCGTACATCGTGATGTACACTTTGTGCTAGGCATGAACTGCAGTGATGTTCTGCAAAAACACTTTGTACAGTAAGAGGGAGGGGGTTACAGGGGAGAGAGAGGGAGGCAATATAGGATTGCAGGGGGGGGGGAGAGATACAGGGAGGGAATAAAAGAAGGAGAGCAAGTAAAAGTTCATGCGAGAAGAGATAAAGCATGGATGTTGAGGTAATCTAGACTGGTAAGCCAGTCACAGGTTCAGAACTAGAGCAGAGGTTGATTATGATCCCATGGGGATCAAATTTTGTGGAAAGATCTGGAGGAGCCCCTCCGGATGCTGATGATATGCTTCTTCTGGCAGGTGTGCCAAACCCGGGCTGCAGACCATTTGAAGTGTTGGAGGTGAGGGATTCTTCCAATGGGCAGCATTTTGGAAGGTCACCACACTAATAATATGCCTGAGCAACTTATGGGCATGCAAAGAGAGGTCTGGAATAGGTAAAGGTAGGAGTATGTGTTTGGGGTCAGAGGTTATAGGAACACCAAGGATTGTCAAAGCAAAGGAAAGGACAGCAGTCCAGAATGGACGTAGCTTGGGACAGTCCCACCATGTATGCGTGAAGGTGCCAGTGTGGTCACAGTTCCTTCAGCAGACAGAGCTTACATGCGGATATATAGCATGTAGCCTGGAGGGGACATAGTACTACCGATGTAGTAGCTTATTTAAATTTTCATTTATGTGGACCTATGTTGATAGAACAGCGTGCAGTCCATTCATAGATATCAGACGAGTCCTCATGGTCCAGTAGTTCCCCCATAACCACCTACCACTGCGTCTGGAAATGATCTTTAACTTCTGTAGTAAGAGGCAGTAGTGCATTGTACAATGTAGATATGAGGCCCTTCGAGGAAGGTCCAGAAAGACATAAGTTTTCAAATGCAGTAGGCGAACTAGCCGAGAGTTGGGTTTTTTTGACTGTCTGATGGAAATGACTGACCTGTAGATATCATAGAACTGTCCCTTGGAAAATCTTCAGTGCTTTGCCAGATCAGAGAATTGTGGGAAAGATGCAGGGCCGGATTTCCCGCTAGGCAACCTAGGCAATTGCCTAGGGCCTAGCGGTCCCCAGAGGGCCCAGTCAGGACTGGTGGTGAGCGGGGTAGGCAAGGCGGAGGAGCACTCCCCTCCGCCTGCCATCCCTCTCTGTCCGCCGGCATACTAAAATAGTCTGTGGCCGGAAACAGACTTAAAAAAAAAAAAAAACAGTCATGTGATCGCGTGACAGGTCCCGGCAGTCTCTCCTCCTCATTCAGGGGAAACAAAGAAGAGCAGAGACTGCCGGGACCTGTCACACGATCAGATGACTGTTTTTTTTTTTTTAAGTCTGTTTACGGCCACAGTGAGGACTAACCAAGGAGCTGCGCGCTAGAGAAGAAAGACGACAAGAAGACCAGAAGACAGAAAAGAGGAATACAAAAGAGAAAAAGACAGGTAAGAAAAACGGAGGCATATAAGGTGAGGTGATAATGAAGGGGCACAGAGGTGACACAGTGAGCAAGCACAGAGGTGACACAGTGAAGGGGCACAGAGGTGACACAATGAAAGGGCACAGAGTTGACACAGTGAGGGGGCACAGAGGTGACACAGTGAGAGGGCACAGAGGGGATATAATGAAGGGGCACAGAGGTGATATTGTGAAGGGGCAAAATTGGCAATAAATGGGCATAGTGTGATGATTGAGGGACAAAAGTGACAAGGGCACATCCTTGGACTTATGCGTATTATTTTTGCAACTTAATAAATATTTCTGTCCTGACTTAAATACTTATTAGGTTGTTTTGACCCAACTATTTAAAAAAACGGGACAGCTCGGTAATTATTTAGGGGTGCCTTTTTCTGCAGCAGGGTGGCTTTGCTCTTTTCACATGTTAGGTACGCCCCCAAAGATGCAAGCCACGCCCCCACCTCCTTTGGCGGCGGCACATACTTTCACTTCTACTTAACTATAGGGGTATATGGTAGGCTGCAAAAATATAGTGCTATGGATTGTTTCAGGGAGGGGGCCCAAAACCAGTATCCTGCCTAGGGCCCTATGAGGTCTAAATCCGGCTCTGGAAAGATGTGGTTCTGGTAACATGGTTGAGGAGTAGAATTCCCCTATCTGCCCTTTTGGTATGCATGAACGAGAGAGGCCAGGCTTGAAAGCAAGGTTGGACCAGATTGCTCTCATAAGCGATGGATTGAGGGTGAGAGAGGTCATTTTGTTACAATGGGGCCAGATGGAAAGGAAAGGGAGAGTGCCATTACAGAATGAGTGCAGGCTGAGGCTGGATGAAGTGCGTGGGTGCCGGAGGGCTGAGCAGATCGGCGACCACCCCGAGTAGATCAGATTCTATATCGGCCCCGACCGTGGTACCAGGTGGGGAGTGCCATTGCACCGATGGTTGTCACTTTTACGAACGTGCAAAATCCAACACTACTTACCCCGGCAGGATGAACCGAACAGCTCATCACCGACTCACTGAAAAGACTGACACTTGCAAACGTAGACTTTCCTCAATTGCGGCACCTGAAGAAGCTGGCAGTGGTTCATGACGTCACATTGAAGAGACTAAATGTGATCCGAGTTCTTGAGGTCACGATTTAAGAAGGCAACAACTATACAAGGTACATGGTTTACTAATGTGAGTCGGCGATGAGCTGTTCGGTTTCATCCTGCCGGGGTAAGTATTGTTGGATTTTACACGTTCGTTATATAGTACCCAACCCCATTGCTCAAACTGGGCTAGTAGGGAGCATAATAGTAATTTCGGGGGTTGGGGATGCCGACACGACCTGATATGGGGGAGCATTGTAGGATACAAGCAGTTATCCTGGGGTGTTTATTGGACCAGATAAAGTACATCAGTGAGACCTGCAACATTTTGAGTGTTGCTGGTGAAACCCTAATTGCAAGGCTATGGAAAATATACAATAATCTGGGGAACAGGTTCATTTTTACTGAGGTGATCTGGATATCTTACCCAGGATATCTTAAGTTTATCCCAGGGCGCTAAGTAATTTTTGATGCAGTTTATAAGGGGAGGGTAGTTGGCCTGATAAAGATGTTCCACCTTTCTTGTGAGCACTATACCCAGGCATCTTACATGAGGGAAGTTCAAATGAAAAGGAAAATTTAGTTCCAAAAGCTTTTTTTTGTTTATAGGGGATGTGGAAATCAAGGATATCTGTTTTAGCCATATTAATTTTAAAATTGGAGAGGGTGGAGAAGGTATTGAGTTCCTGAAAGTAATGTTATTTTTTATTTATCATCATCATCAACATTTATTTATATAGCGCCAGCAGATTCCATAGTGCTATACAATTGGGGACAAGCAGTAATAAAACAATACTGGGTAATACATACATAAGTAGAGGTAAGAAGGCCCTGCTCGCAAACTTACAATCTATGGGACAATGGTTTGATACACAAGGGTAAGTGCTACATTATATTGAATATTTGTCCAGCTAGAATGCAAAGGTTACAAAGTATTTAGTGGGCTGTGCCTGTCTCAGATACAGCAATCCGAACAGCTGGTCGTGATTGGTGTTACCTTAGTTACTCAACAATGAAACAATGAATACACCTTTTCTGCCACCACAAAGGATTTACTCTGGCGTCCTTAAGTTCACCAATACCACTTATTAATGTTTCACACTTAAATCACATGCACATGTACCATGAGCCTTCCTGGGCTTCGTAAATTCACAAAGAATCACAGAGAATACGCTAGATTAAAATATGTTTAATCTTAAAAATATTTCCAAGGCTTTCATTTACAAAAAGGTAGTAAACGGAACACAATAAATTGCACAAATAAGTTACAAAAAATAAAAATAGGAAATAAAAACCAGAGTCCCTACTTACAAGTTCAGGAATTGCCGTGTGAGGAGTACACATTGAGAAGAATAGCACATTTCAGTCGTGTTAGACCCCCCCTCAAAGAAAATAACACTGTACTACTGACACAAGGGATTTTTAAACCATTTCTTGTTGGCTCTTCACCCCCCACCTTAGGAATTTTATTTTCACCTAAGTTAGATGGATGCCCAAAATGACATAGGGCTTTCAAAGTAAATTATGGATGTCCTGAGACCTGGCATTTTCAGAGGACCTGAGTTCTCACCTCTGCTCGTTTGGCCTGGCTAAGTCTAACTCCTCTGCATACACAAACTACTCAGAGATATTATCTGTCTCTGGGCCTGGCTACTTTCAAAAGACCACTGACACTTGTCAGTTAACAAAATACACTTTGAAAGGTTACATAAAATATTCACAGTGTTATACATAAATTCAACAGAAAATAAGAATGAGTCATTAGATAAACTACATTTCGTCATAGGCTGTATGCCCAGTCACACAACTATGTTGGTCAGAGGGTTGTTGTCTTGTGTTAGATGTGTAGAGGGTGGTAATAGTGTAACCTAGGGAGATTATGAGGGTGGTAGAGGAATACTATAAGCTTGTCTGAAGAGGTGGGTTTTCAGAGAACACGTGAAGGTTTGAAGACTAGAGGAAAGTCTTGTGGTGCGAGGGAGGGAATTCCATAAAGTGGGTGCAGCCCGAAAAAAGTCTTGTAACCGAGAATGGGAGGAAGTGATGAGAGTGGAAGAGAGACGCAGATCTTGTGCAGAACAGAGGTGTCGAGTTGGGAGATATTTTGAGACAAGTGAGGAAATGTATGTTGGTGTAGTTTTGTTGACGGCCTTGTATGTTAGTAGAAGAAATTTATATTGGATTCATTGAAAAACAGACAACCAATGTGGGAACTGACAGAGTGACTCTGCAGATGTCAAACGATTTGCAAGGAAAATCAGTCTAGCCGCTGCGTGCAAAATAGATTGTAGGGGCTCAAGTCTAATTTTGGAAATACCATTAAGGAGGAAATTACAATAGTCGATGCAGGAGATGATGAGTAATATTAATAAAATTACATATTTTGTATATATCTTTTAAAACCTGTGTTGGTGTTAATAGGGTTACTGACAACTTTCAGCACTGCACATTTTTCCTGTTTGTACTGCTAGTTATTGGGGAGTTCACATATCCTCTCTATAGCAGTGGGAGTTGTCCAGCCCATCACATTATACTGAATGTTCATGTTCATTATCAAACATATATATTTATATAAAGAAAGCATTGTCCTACATTGAGACCTACAGTGTGCCATTAGGAGGTTGTGTGTTTATATAAATCCTCGCAGGGGAGGGATCTTAGGATCCCTCTCCGGCAGAATTCCTGCTCTCCCCTGAGATAATTAACGTAAATGACCTTGCAGTAAAGACTCTGGTTTAGAACCCAGAGTTGTCTTTAGTAATACGTAATCGCCGAGACACCCTCCTATCGGAATTGCTGTCCCGGCGATGACTTTAATAGTAAATTGTCCCATTAATTAATTTAGAATGATATTACCAAATTAGAACGCTGCCAATTACACATAGATGTAATTAATTTGAAAATGGTTACATGAAGGAATTCTTCATGTTAATAATGTCAGTGTGTATGTGGTTTATAAAGTATACAATTTAATCCATTAGCTATTTTTTCTACTGCTACGTGGGTAAGAAAAAAAGTATAAATAAAAGATATAAAAAGAAAACAAGTCCATTAATTAAAAATAGTTTACAATAATAGTTTTATTTATTAAAAACTAAATATTGGGAAATGTATTTGAAAAAGAGAGCCAAACTACACATTTAATCATCCTAAACAGAATGAAAGTGCTGAGATATAAAATTTAACAGTATTTATTAAAAACAATAATATTAATGCAACTAAAATCAATATTCATGCACAAAACATAATTCCCTAAGAAAATGTTGCCATCACATTTAGGGAAAGCCAGATATTACTCTCCAGATGTACAGTATAAGAAGCTTAATTTTATATTCAGTCTTTAACGATCCTTAGTAGTTTGTCAAAATTTGAGTCAAGTACGCATGCTGTTGCTTCATTGTTTTGTAAACAGGGCCATCTTTTCCACTGGGCACGAT
This sequence comes from Mixophyes fleayi, assembly GCF_038048845.1. Lineage (NCBI taxonomy): Eukaryota > Metazoa > Chordata > Amphibia > Anura > Limnodynastidae > Mixophyes > Mixophyes fleayi. The sequence continues at coordinate 321,255,507 of NC_134403.1, forward strand.
AGGCAAGTGCCCGGGGGCCCCACGGGCAAAGGAGCCCCATAGGCAGGGGTCTTTCCTAATTAGAATAAATAATCCTGCAAAAAACTTACCTTTCGCGGTCAGGTCAGGTGGCGATCCGGCTCCTTCTCTGTTCCCCTCCTCCGTGCTGCGCTCGCACAGAATGTCGGGCGTGATGACATTTTCATCGAGGAGCACAGCACAGAGGAGCCATGACGCGAGAAGGAACAGATAAGGAAGCGAAATTCAAAGAAGCAGAAAACAAAAAAAAAGAAGAGAAGAAGGGGGTGCAATCAGAGAACAAGGCGATAGAAAGGTAAGTGAAGGGGGATTTGATTTTTTAGTTGCTGTACTTCAAGGTTGGCAGAGCAAGTGCATTAAAAAGTGAATATATATATATATATATATATATATATATATAATGTGTTTATTAATATATGTATATATATATATATATATATATATATATATATATATATATATATATATATATATATATTATAATTTATACATATATAAATATATGTAGGTAGGGGCCCCAGTGCACTGTTTTGCCTGGGGGGCCATGATGTTGGTAAGATGGCCCTGTTTGTAAACAGTGTGTTAATTGAGCAGCTCTTTCGAGTGTATAAGGAAGTTCATTATATTTCTTCTCAGTATGTTAGTAAATCAACTCAAAAAGGAATAAAACAAAAAGAGGATGTCAGTACCACAAAGTCTGTGTAAATGCAAATTCGTTGTTTATGACCTCTGTTCAGTCTCATTTCAAGTCAGGTTTTATTTACACTGGCCTAACGTACTAGAATGATTTTATATCTACCCAACAGGTTAAAAGTGTCCCTTCATTTGCACACCCAATATAACTCCTGTAAATATGGGATTTGATTTGAGAAAATATGATATGACATTTTCCTTTGTCCTTATTTCCCTTCATTCACGCTTATCCCAGCTGCTCTGCCCCCACATTCAGATATTACCTCCCGTGCCATAAATTGTTACTGGGCACTTGTTTATAACCACGTGTCTGGAGCTCTCTTATCCACAAATACCTCTTTGGGAGAACAGAAGAGTTTAGCATAATCAAAAAGATACATTAATTTAACCTCCCCTTTCAGGGTTTAAACCATGACTGGACACAGAGTTCACCTGATCCACAATAAAGTATAATACTATGAATGAAACTAATTGAATTGAAATGTCAAGTGTTTTCAACTTATTATTCTTTGTAATTAAATTTTATAATCATTGCATATATGTTGTATACTATGCTATTTTTAAAAGAATAAGAATGTTTGCCATAATTAAGATCTGAATTGAACTAAGATCTGAATTTAATTAACTTTGAGGCAGAAGCCTAATTAAAGAAACCTGATAAGAGCTTCCCTATAAAAAGGCAAGGAAATGTAGATGACATTATTCCTCCTGATGAAGTTGGCTACAACGAAACGCGTAGAGGATTGAAAAAGCATACAAGCTGTATGGTTGCTGGCTACGGACTATCAACTCGTGTTCGTTCAATTTTATGTGCTGTTTTACAAGAAACCTTTTGGTACGTGTATATTTATATGATTTTATACCATTAAAGTCTGATGATGCACTATGGAAGCGCCCCTCTCTGCCTGATTTTTTAGATGAATTTGTGCCCGTGGAGATCGGGTTAAAGGAGGGAAGACGCACGGTTTCTATACCGCTAGTGCCATAAAGAATCCGGCTATCCATATTAACAGATTTAGCTGGACTGATATTTTATCAAAAGACATTTTGGGACTATCCTTTTGGCGCACTGTATAACTGTTATACCTACCCATATATATATATATATATATATATATATATATATATATATATATATATATATATATATATATATATATATATATACACATATACATATATATATATATATATATATATATATATATATATAGTGTGTAAATACACAAACATCTGCTTGAACATAAACAGCAGTTAACATTTTCCTTTGTCATTTGTATGACATTTTGCTTATGCACATATTAAAGTGCTATGATAATGGGTGAGTTTCCAAGTCTCACACAGGGCCGTAACGAGGGTGGTGGGCCACCAATAACTCCGAGAGATGAGTTCAATGATTTTGGCGGAGCCGCCATAACCAGAAAATTGAGAACAGTGCAATCAACGCAAAAGCTTTTTTCGTAGATTCCGAGGCACAAAACTTCTGCCAGGAGGCGGTACTGGGTCAGGAGACAAAGACGTGGCCTGAAAAAATTGGGTTCCAAAAGAGGCCGATTCACAACATCCAGAGATTCAGGTTCACATATTTCTTGAGCCTGGCCAAAAAGTAAAACATAATTGAAACGAGAAAAGAAGAGATACCACCGACCCTGGCGGGGGTTAAGACATTGCGCTGACTGGAGATAAAGCAGGTTTTTGATCGTGGAACAGGTAACACAGGATACCAACTGAGAGATTGTGAACTGTAGAGAACTGATGCACTGAGATCCCTGGAAAGTGAATAGCTTTAGAACTGTACCGATGATGAGGCACAAGGTTCTTGCAATAATACCACAGGTCTTGATCGTGGAACAGGTAACACAGGATACCAATGTGCAGACAGGAGCCAGAGAGAACAGTGATCTAACAGGTAAGGAGACCTGAAGATCTGGCACCTTAGTAGAGAAGCAGGTGCTTTAAATAGACAGAGCCGACAGGCAATTAGCCAATCAAGAAAATGCAGGAAGTTTTCAAAAGACCAGGGGGTAAATGTATGAATCTCCGGATTCTTCATCTCCAGCGAGTTCAGCGTCTTCAGCGCTTAAATTTAAAGCGGCGCTGCCTTGTAAAGGGAAGTCTCCCTTTACAAGGCAGCGACGCTTTAAATTTAAGCGCTGAAGACGCTGAACTCGCCGGAGATGAAGAAACCGGAGATTCATACATTTACCCCCAGGTGTGCTTATGCTCAGTTCAGGCCAGTAAGCGAATGCAGGGAGTAAGAACCAAGGTAAACAGGTAAAAACAGTGACCAGAATGAAAGTTAGCTAATGCAATGTGTGACAGCCGTGACCTGAGTGTGTCCCAACTGCAAAAGTCCATCCTGCCTTGTGGCGATTATTGGTGAAGACCGGGGGACTCGTAAGACTCTGCTACTCTGTTTGGCCAATGCTAAACCAGGCTAATATGTGTATCCCTCTCCCTAGGGCTTTCTTCGTTAAAGACGAGACAAATGTTACAGCTAACTTACAAAGCTCTATGCTATCCCACAGCGCAAAGCACCAACAAAGTTCATCTCTAGTTTTGTATATAGGGTTGCTATCTCACATACAGTAGCAGACACAAAGTACAAAAGCAGATGCAATGAGGTCACAAAAGTCTTTGCCTGCTGAAAATGATCCCTTAGTAATTAACCCAAAAGGGTATTATTTTACAGAGAAGTTAACAGATCACTTTCTCAATTCAGAATCAGTGTGGGCTGAATAAAAGAAAAAAAGAACTGTAATTCGTTTAATTTTGCCATCTTGCCACTTCACCTAAAAATAAAATGTCTTTTGCGTAAGGGATAAAAACATTATTATGCAGATGTATTTTAAAATGAATGAATTGTAAAACAGTTAATTTGATACAATCCATTCATTGCACTGGCAGAAAAAAGAAAACATTCTGCACATTTCAATGCTTGTCATTTTTAAGCTTTTCTTTTGCGATCACACATTGAAATCGTATGAAAGCTCATGGTACTGCTGTGCACATTTAGGTAGTAAAGAAACTATTAATAAATCCACAATGGCATGTTGACAGCATTTGTGCTTTGAGGCTCTAGGGTGTCTGCAGTGATGCCAGCACAGCTGTGCCCCAGATCTAAACAGGCGACAGGTAAAAAGCTTCTTTTCAGCTATTGCTGTTTACTTTGGAAGGAATGTGGATGCTTTCTTATAAATTGTCTCAGAGGATAGCTGTGGACATGCTGAGTGCATTTTTCAGGCATGCCTTTGTTTCATTATTTTGACTACTAACGGCTTTAAAAAAAATATACTACACAAACATAATCAATTGCAAGCTATTCCGCACATATGATAGTAGAGAAAAAAAGATCATGGTGTGGAAACTTGTGTTTTAAAAGGTTAATTTTTTTCCCCCCTAAACTTGTTTGCAGTATCTGTAGGCATACATTAAGATCATACCTGCCGACTTTCTTCAGCTCCCTTCCGGGAGCTAGCCAGTGGAGGGGGGTGTGAGGGGGCGGGACGACCAAAATCGCGCCATTTGGCCCCGCCCCCTGTGACGTCATGATGCAAATGCGTCATTTGACAAACGCCGCGATTCACCGGGAATCGCGGCGTTTGGGATCTAATTCTGCCCACTTCACTAGGAAGTGGGGCACTTCCTAGTGAAGTGGGCAGAATTCGGGAGATTGCCACACTCGCCCGGGAGTCCGGGAGACTCTGGCAAAATGCGGGACTCTCCCGGACATTCCGAGAGAGTTGGCAAGTATGATTAAGAGACATGTGGAAGAACAATGGAAGAGGGTAGCGTAACATTGTGCATTAAGGGTCTCACTTACAGCAGAACACAAGAGGACCCCAAGATCGTATGCCCAAAAATGCTTCTCAACACTTCAATTGTTACATCTGCTTGGAGTTGAATCTTAAGATATAGATGCATCCAGAGTAATGATATGGCAATCATCATCATCATCAAGCTGTTTGAATAGCTGGAGAGAACATTGATAATGACTGCTGTATATTTTATTGTTAAAAAATTATAATAATAAGATAAAGAGCATGTCCTTGTGTGCCCCTATCACCATTTTTTAAAAAACATATAAAATAAAATAACACAGGAACTATTTATTACACTTTAATTAAATAAAAGACCCCTAAAAAAGAATGACTACTGCCTATTGTACAAATATAAAAAAAATAAACCTAATATACACATACTAAAGTTTAATTAAATAAAAGAATCCTTTATTATTATTTTTTCTTGATGCATTCCATTGTGAATACATCTGTCTTGATAATAGACAGTCAATAATCCCCCACCCCCCCCCCCCAAAAAAAAAACTATGATGTGATGAGAACTGCTCCGCTGAGAGGCAAAATAACTGGACTGAAATGAAAAACCACAAGAATTTTCATACGCTGCCCACTTGTGATTGGCTCAGCGACTATTGACCAACTGAGGCCACACTTATTTAGCTTTGAACGACAGTTCTTGTTGTGTCCTACAAGGGGCCATTAGCTCAGATACATTTAACTCTCAATATGCAGGGGCGTACGCAGGTGGGGTTTCTGGTTCTCCAGAAACCCCTCCTCTCCACGAAGAACAGTGACCCTACATTGCGGCACTGTACTATACAGCAGCCGCGGCGCTGTCAAAGAAGTGTCCGCGGCGGTGCTGTATTGCACCGCCGTGGACACTACTTTGTCAGTGCTGCGGCTGCCGTTCAGTGCAGAGCCGCCAAAATGGAGCTGCTGAGCATGCGCGGCGGCATGCGCAGCAGCTCTCTATGGTTTTTTGGGGGAGGGAAACCCCCCCTTAAAAATCCTGCGTGCGCCCCTGATATGAATGCAAGTTTTGTGCATGTGCAGTGTGACATGATTTACGCTGTGCAAATTGACTCATGTCCAACTCTAAATGTATCTTGTATAATGTAGCCATTGTCTTACAAAGAAATTAGGAGGAAAAAACTAATTTGCTTACTTAGACAAGTCATTTTAGTAACACATATCTCCTAATTATTATCCAAAATATTTCATTATGCAAGGAAATGACACTTTACTTTTTATAATCAAAGGGGGTTTGTATATGATATATATTCTTGTAAAGCCCAGTACAGTCCAAGTAACGGCACATTCTCCACGTTCTATCAGCATGTAGCAATCTATCAAGTGTTCCATGTGAGGGCCATGAAATAAGCTTTACTCTTTTAGCCAGGACTGAGAACAAAAATAAATATTCATGTCCTTGCAGTGTTCTTTACCATAAACCGAACAGTTGTGAAACTGTTGACAGTATTTTCATTTTCCCCTCCCAAGCCTATGTTTGTGCAGGATGTAGACACTGTGTAGCCAAGTAAGTGAATCAGATGCCCGGTTAAAGAAGTGGGGTGCTATTCTTAGATGGTGAGGAGTCATGGCCAGTATGTTAAACTTGTAAAATTTATTAGAAAGTTTAACATTTAATTTGAAAGAGGTGTTCACAGAGTGACAAGCGATGAGTCATTAACATTTCTATTTCATACTTGTGACTCTGAGGTGGCATTCTAACACTTGTGTGTAAAAAAGAAATGGTGACACACGTGCAGCATGCTGTGTATAGGACCAGGCTAAGAAATAACAAGACCATTCACACTGTGTAAATTGGACCATTGTGAGTGGCCATGTTTCTTCTTTTTGTAGACTATAAGCTTTAGAGGGATCCATATACAAGTCGCTCATTGTTTATGAGGTACTCTTCTAATAATATTATTGGTTGTCAGAATAACATCTATTTTCATTATCATCTATTTATTTATATAGCACCACTAATTCCGCAGCGCTTCACAAAGAACTCACATCAGTCCCTACCCCATTGGGGCTTACAATCTAAATCCCCTAACACACACACACACACACACACACCGAGAGACACTAAGGGCAATTTAATAGCAGCCAATGAACCTACTAGTATGTTTTTGGAGTGTGGGAGGAAACAGGAGCATCCGCAGGAAACTCACGCAAACATGTGGAGAGCATACAAACTCCTCACAGATAAGGCCATGGTCGGAAATCGAACTCATGACCCCAGTGCTGTGAGGCAGAAGTGCTAGCCACTAACGCACCATGCTGCCCATAGATGCTGCAATATCTCTGCGGGACCACTCCATTGCTTTTTAATGGAGTGCCATATTACACAAAACAGGGGGATGCGGGTAGCTGCAATTTGGAAGCCCATACCTGGGTTAATTTTAAATGATCAAAATTGGTTCACAAAATCACTATATGTATTGTCAGCAAGATGTTTGAATATGTCTATGCATGTACTTACCTACCTCTCTAGAGTATGTTGTATAAAAAATAAAATGTCTACATCCATTAAAATTTAGCTCGGCAAATTATCTTTGAGGTTTCAGATTTCATACCATGAAAAGTCCATTAATTAAACAGTAGGGGGGGGGGGGGGGGGTGGGGAAGAAGCAAAGGATGAAGTATCTATTTGCTACACGTTTTATCCTGCCTGTGCAATGTTGAAAAATCTACTGGTATATTGTGTCTGTCAATCATATGGAATAATGTTTCTACTGGTTTTTGAACTTCATTTTTGAAATATGCTTCAAGCCAAACATTTAGTTAAAACTATAAATACTTATGCTATGCAGTGGAAGGTCGTAAGTAGGTAATATATTAACTACATAAGTTCAACAATCTTATTATTTGATAAATGTTGTTGTTAATTGGGAGCGCTTTAGCATATAAACTAAGAACAAATATAGTACAATCATTCTGACTAGCATAATTTCCTGTTCATTAAACATTGTTTTGTATATAATATAATAATATTTTTGATGGTCTATTTTTCAAATATCTAATACAAATATAAACAAATAGCAGATTGTAAGGCAATACAAAGTACATTGAAACTGAGAAATTCAAAAGTGTCATTAAATGTTATCCCTACAATATCACATACATATTTTTTTTTTAAACGGGCTGGTAGTGGAAGGGGGGGGGGATTGGCAAAGGAAGTACCTTCAAGAGGTATGCAAAACTAGAACACTCTCTATCAGGTTATGAGAAGTGTCTAATCTCTGCTTCCTCTCTTTCATCAACAGGTAATTACTACAGCCTTATTGCAACAATCTGATCTGAAATTAAGAAAATGCAATTTTATTTCTAATGGTAATTACTACAGCCTTATTGCAACAATCTGATCTGAAATTAAGAAAATGCAATTATTTCTAATGGTAATTACTACAGCCTTATTGCAAGTTGTCCTTTCACTATTTGTTTGTTTAAACCTTTTATGGCTAGTGTTGGTTGGGGGAGTTTATTGTGGGCTTGATTGAAGAATACTGATCACATGTGTCTGTTAACCAGATATATTCATAGTAGAATGGCTGCAAAGCCAGTGATGGCTGCTTAGTTAGTGTGTATAGCTCTAAGTGTATAGTTTCAAGTGTAAAACAAAAAATGTAAACAGCATAATTCGGAGTTATACCGGAGGAAACAGGAGAAGAACATTCTGCCTATTAACTCAGCTACACAAGGACTACAGTCAGTATTCACTTGAAACTTCATATTCTACCTCTGATGTCTTCAACTCACCCTGGCTACAAGCTCCATGCAGCATGAGGGCTGTTTTGGACTCTGATCTTATTTTCTTCGCATTTCATGAAAATTTGTTTTATCGGTCAGTTTGTTTTCACTGCAAAATCCACTCTGTTTAAATCAGCCTGCTGTACTACTTGCTCAACCACTCCCTACCCATGCTAGTTATTTCAGCACCCTATCTAATCACTGGGCTCTCAGTTCTACTTAATGCTTGTCTGCCATCACAAGTAGGAAGAATTGATACTGATTTTGAACCACTCTCCTCTCTCATGACTCTGCAAAAACTCACCTATTCAATCACCTGCTCTTTATTACTCTCCATTCAACACTTCCACCCATTAACCCACATGACTCCCACATCATTACTCTATACTATCCAGACATCCATGGATAAACTACATTTGCTGCAGCATAGCTCTGCACTAATTATCTGATTACACTGGACATTGCAATTAGATAATTCTTTAATTCCCTCATTTTTGCTATTTGACTCATAAATCCCAATGCTTGCCAAAATATTTTTCTTTCTCTCTTTTATGGCATTATCTTTAGGACTATATCATCCCTCACCCATCCTGCAACACACACCTATGTCCACATTGCCCCTTCATCATTCACCTCTAGTGAACACTCATGAACTGTTTTCCTATTTAAATTCAATAACTTTAACAGCCGCACCATGCCACCAGAAACTAAAAAAAACACACATCTTACAATCATCTTACCTACCTTTCTTCATCCCTGCTTCTATTAGCTGGTGATATATCAAGTAATCCAGGTCCCCCTCAATTCTCCCACACACATATATCTAAACACTACAGAAATCCAGCAAACCTTGAACGCATCTCCTGTCTCCCCTCTCTTTCAAAGTCCTTTAAATGTGCCCTTTGGAATGCACGTTCTGTTTGTAACAAACTTACCTCCATTCATGATTTCTTCCTCTCAAACAACCTCAACCTTCTAGCAATAACAGAAACATGGCTCACGCAATCAGACACTGCCTCACCTGCAGCCCTTTCACATGGTGGTCTCCATTTCACCCACACCCCCAGACCGGGAGGCAGACAAGGAGGGAGGGTTGGACTACTTCTCTCCCCACAGTGCACATTCACAGTTCTACTAAGTGTCCCATCACTCACGTTCACATCTTTTGAAGTACATGCTGTTAGGATTTTTAACCCATTCTCTATGCGTGTTGCTGTCATCTATCGCCCCCCTGGTCCACACCAACAATTTCTTGAACACTTCTCTGCATGGCTCCCTCACTTCTTATCCACTGATATCCCCACCATCATCATGGGTGATTTCAACATCCCTATTTCTAATCCACGTTCCAATCCTGCTTCCAAACTACTCTCTCTAACCTCCTCTCTTGACCTCTCCCAGTGGATTGAATCTGCTACTCATCAGGATGGCCACTGTCTTGATCTTATTTTCTCTAGACTATGCTCAGTTTCTCATTTCCTAAACACTCCTTTTCCCCTCTCGGATCATCACCTTATTAGCTACTCGCTCACCCCCAGTTCCTTGCTCTCCCTAGTGTCAAACTCTTCCAAGCCTCCTCACAATCGCAGGAATTTCAACTCTATTGATTTTCAACAGTTTTCCACCTCTCTCCAACACCTTCTCTCCCTAATTTCTACATTCTCCTCCCCTGATCGGGCAGTACCCCATTTTCATCAAACCCTAGCAATTGCCCTGGATCAAGTGGCTCCAGCGACACTAAATACTTCGCGTAGAATTTGTTGCCAACCGTGGCACACTACAGTAACACAAACGCTACAAAAACTTTCTCGTAAAGCAGAACGTCACTGGCGTAAATCTTGTGCCTCTAATGATTTCATCACATATACTGATATCTACCACTCCTATAGAAATGCTCTGGACACTGCTAAACAAGCATACTTCCGATCTATGCTCAGGCTTCTAACCCCAAACGCCTCATTAAGACATTTAACTCTCTTCTGAATCCTCCTTCCCCAAATCCTCCAACTAACATCAGTGCACAGGATCTTGCTTCCTATTTCAAGGACAAAATTGATAAGATCAGGCTTGAAATGGTATCATCTCCCTTGACAGGCAATCGGCTCAATTACTTTGTAGCACCCTCTGACACGCTCTCTTCATTTGATCCCACAAATGAAGAGGAAGTTTCTACTCTCTTCTCATCTTCCTACTCTACCTCCTGTCCTCTTGATCCCATTCCCTCACAAATCGGTATGTCCCTGTCTCCTGTTCTCATTCCCCCTCTAACTAAAATCTGTAATCTCTCTCTTTCTACTGGTATTTCTACAAGCATGCAGTGATTACTCCTATTTTAAAAAAACAGAATTCTGACCCTAACTCTCTCGTAAATTACCGCCCCATCTCCCAGCTCCTATGCACCTCCAAGCTTCTCAAGAGAATTGCCTACACTCGCCTCACACACTTTCTTACAGCAAACAACCTGTTGGATCCTCTTCAGTCAGGCTTTCGCTCTCAAAACTCCACAGAGACTGCGCTGACCAAGGTTGTCAATGATTTGATCACAGCAAAAAATAATAACCATTACTCTCTTCTAATTCTCCTGGATCTCTCTGCTGCATTTGACACTGTTGGCCACTCTCTCCTCATACAAACGCTACAATCCCTAGGTCTTGAAGGCCCTGTCCTATCCTGGTTCTCATCCTACCTATCTAATCGCTCTTTCAGTGTTAATTTCTCTGGATCCACCTCTGCTCCGCTTCCTTTATCAGTTGGAGTACCACAAAGCTCAGTTCTAGTTCCTCTGCTATTCTCTATCTACACCACTTCTCTTGGAAAACTAATAAGCTCCTTTGGATTTCAGTATCATCTCTATGCGGATGATACACAAATTTATCTATCCTCTCCTGATCTTTCACCGTCTGTGTTGTCTCGCGTTACTGACTGTCTTTCTGCCATTTCATCTTGAATGTTTTCTCGCCAACTCAAACTAAATCTTTCAAAAACTGAATTAATAATATTCCCACCCAAAAACAGAATCTTCCTGCCTGACATTTCAATTTCTGTTGATAACATGACCATAAATCCCACCCCGCAAGCTCGTTGCCTAGGTGGAATCCTTGATTCACAACTGTCATTTATTCCCCACATCAACTCTACATTTAAATCATGTTACATACACCTAAAGAACATTTCCAGAATACGCACATATCTGACATAAGACACCGCAAAAACATTAATTCATGCACTCATCATCTCCCGCATCGTCTATTGCAATTCCCTCCTTACTGGTCTTCCCAAAGTCAGACTTAAACCCCTACAATCTATTTTGCATGCAGCAGCTAGATTGATTTTCCTTACTAACCGTTTTTCCTCTGCTGAGTCAATCTGTCAGTCTCTACATTGGCTGCCTGTATTTCAACGAATCCAATATAAAATTCTTCTACTAACATACAAGGCCATCAACAAAATTGCACCGACATACATTTTCTCACTGGTCTCGAAATATCTCCCAACTTGACACCTCCGTTCTGCACAAGATCTATGTCTCTCCTCCACTCTCATCACATCCTCCCATTCTCGGTTACAGGATTTTTTCCGGGCTGCACCCACTTTGTGGAATTCCCTCCCACGCACAAAAAGACTTTCCTCTAGTCTTCAAACCTTCAAGCGTTCACTGAAAACCCACCTCTTCAGACAAGGTTATGATATTCCTCAACCACCATCTTAATTTCCCTAGATTACCATATTGCCATCCTCTACACAGCTAACGCAAGACAACAACCCTCTGACCAACATTGCAACACACACACACACACACAGCCCACTCAATACTTTTACCTTTATGTTCTAGCAGGTCCATTGTGCAATATGATGTAGCACATGCCCTTGTGTTTCTAACTCCCATTGTCCTATAAATTGTAAGCTTGCGAGCAGGGTTCTCTTACCACTCTGTCTGTATGTATTACCCAGTATTGTTTTATCAATGTTTGTTCCCAATTGTAAAGCGCTACGGAATTTGCTGGCGCTATATAAATAAATGTTGATGATGATGATATTGGTCACCAGAATACTCTCTGTATTGTATATTGGTCACTACAATTCTCCCTTTATTGTATATTGGTCACTACAATTCTCCCTTTATTGTATATTGGTCACTACAATTCTCCCTTTATTGTATATTGGTCAATAGAATTCTCTCCAGTTGCCAGGAACCCCCTCAGTCCAGGACTCATTGACAGGCTGGTCACTCCCCTGGAACTAGCAACTTTACTGCCGTAGATTCTGCCCCTCCCTTTTGCACTGTACGTACCACAGAAAATGAGAGGGAGACAGGAGTCTGCCTCTGAAATCTACAGAGCCGGATGGTAGAAGGTAAGTGTGATGAGAGGGCTTTTACTGTAATAGGGGTGTAGTGTGGATATTAATTTAATGGTGAGGGTGGGTGATAATCATTTTGTAATGGAAAATATTAGTTTATTGGTGGGTGGGCAATTTATTTGATGGTGGGGACTATTTAATTTACTAGTGGGGTCATAGTAATGACTATTAATTTAAGGTGTTGCAATGGCATTATTTAATTAATGTTAGGCTCTCTATATTGCATATTAGTCACAGGACGCTCTGTATTGCATAGGGATTGCTAGAATAGTATCTGCATTGAACAGTAGTTAGATGGTGCTGGTAGGTGTTGCGTTTGACCATAGCTCAGCGACATAACAACTTTTCATATATTTCATTGGCTATATAAAACCATGGACACATTAGGCACAGCCCTTCCACACGTTTTTCATCACACCCATTTTTCCCTTACAGCACAATGTTAGAAGTGCCCAGGCCACTTGCTGGTGCTTAACCCCAAGCCAACAGTTACCGACTATCCCTGTATGAAACAGTATTACTGAGATTATGAGTAGCACAGATACTGGCAGGGACATGCAAACTGTAAGGTATGTTAGTTTTAATGTATTATAACAACGCAGAGAGAGACTACACATTTAGAGCTGAGTTTCCCAAGAATGACATAAATGTTGATGACTACACATTGCAAGTAGTGGCGTAAATTCCTGGACCCCGTAGCATTACATTAACAGCGCTCCGCACCTGCATTCCTTCATTTTGCTGTAATGGTTCTGTTACCTTACAAACAGCCTCTCTTCCTCTTTCTTCCATAGAATTTACTTTGTTATGTGTCCCTTGCTGCATTTTCTACTCTACATCATTCTTACCTATGTTCCTTTATATAGTTGCTCAACTACCTATATAGTCCTTAGGCTTCTTTAAAAAAATAAAATTTAAGGTCCCAAGTACCTCAACAACTGGTCCCAAAACGATAGGAAAATAATTGCTATTTAAAAGATTTTTTTCCTGATAACTTTTTAAAACATTTTTATGGGAATAATGAAAAACATTTTGCTAAGAGATTTGCTAAAGTGCAGGTTTGTGAATTTCTTTGTTTGAGGCTTGGAAACTGCATCACCCAAACGCTGAAAAACTGATCGCCACATTAGAAATTACCATCTAAATATTTACATGGTAAGAATAGAAGACATGAAATTTATCACGCTGTGGTTTAACAAAGCCGCCAGAAAAACCACCGGAAAAAGAGGCAAAATAGCTCAAACCACATGGGTGCAAGGAGGGTAAGCTGGCACTTGTAATGACACAAGTGTGCACTATAAATGGTGCCCACATCATGAAATAATAAATGTTGCCCCATCATAAATAAATTAATATTGTTCCTGTTAGCAATGAAATAGTTATGCTATCATAATACAGTATCATCATAAAACAATATTGCCCCTTCATATAATGTTAAAATTATATTGCCCTCTTAATCATACAATCTTAATCATACAATAATGTTGCCCCTATAAGATAAATTTTCTTTTTCTGGCAGTTTTGCCTAAATCACATACCTTTGGTACTTTTCAAACTACCACCAGAGCCGGATTTAGACCTCATGGGGCCCTAGGCAAGATACTGGATTGGGGCCCCCTCCCTAAAAAAAATCCATAGCACTATGGTTTTTTAGCATAACATATACCCCTATTCAGGGGCTGTCTGGCAGAATTTAGCCCAGATGGGCAAGCATATAGCACTGGCCCATAAATAGCAGCCCATTTTTAAAGGGTGGTCTCCTCGCCGGCCGTGGGAGTGCCCTCTGGGGACCGCTGGGCCCTAGGCAATTGCCTAGGTTGCATAGTGGTAAATCCGGCCCTGACTACCACATATCGCCGGCGGTTTGAGTTTTCCCCCTCTAAAGCGCAGGACAATAAACAATGTGTAACAGTTCCAAAACTAACCAAAAAATTACTGCTTAGTATTTTTACCCCAAGGTATTTACATATTGTAACCACTTATTTCCCAACACAGTTTCTAAGTATCAACTATGAAACAGAAACTAGAGACGCTCAATTTTTTTTCAAAATGGTTATTAAACCAAATTGTTGAACCGGTTCAAAAGTTTGAAAAATTGCAAACTTTAGGTACACTAAAACATGTCAGATAAAGTTGAACAAGGTGAAAAGGTTTGAACATGTTCAAGCTTGTTTGAGCTTAAATGACTTCATTACATAGTATTTTAGAATATTTTTAACATATCTCCTATGGGAACAGCAAATTTGAACTTTTTAAATAAAAACTTGGTACTTGAACACAGTAATATTCGCAAACATTAAAAATACTATTAAAAAAACTTATAAAATATAACCATTTAAGCTCGAGACAAAAAAGTTAAAATTGTATACTTTTTTTTTAACGTCTTTTAATTGTGAGCTGCGAATGCGCACAACTTTAAGTTAACAGCTTAATAGTTGTAAAATGCACACTATGGTGGTCAATCCAAAAATGAATTTCAATATTTTGGAGACTGGTTAAACCAAAAGTGTAATTTTTATAACAAATCTAGGGACTGATTCATTAAGGATCTTAACTTAAGAAACTTCTTATTTCAGTCTCCTGGACAAAACCATGTTACAACGCAAGGGGTGCAAATTAGTATTCTGTTTTGCACATAAGTTAAATACTGACTGTTTTTTCATGTAGCACACAAATACTTGATAACTTATTTGTACACTGAAATTTAAAGTTGATATTTGTGTGCTACATGAAAAAACAGTCAGTATTTAACTTATGTGCAAAACAGAATGCTAATTTGCACCCCTTGCGTTGTAACATGGTTTTGTCCAGGAGACTGAAATAAGAAGTTTCTTAAGTTAAGATCCTTATTGAATCAGACCCTTAGTTCTTATTTGAAACATAGAAGTGACATGAGATCTCCAAGGGAGTGAAGTTATTCACATTAAACTCAGGGAGGCCTCTCCCCTGCATACATTACTACATGTGTTTATATACGCAAGCTAGCCAATAGATGATATTTGTCTTTTTTCATCCTCAGCCAAATTTTGCAACCAACTTCTAAAATATGGAAACAATTCCTCAGTATAAGTTCTGAGAAAAATAATTATTATTCCCTGATACTGTCAACTGAAATCTCCAAATGCTACTAGGATGGCTGATACATCCTCTTTACAGCGTTCATCTTAACCATAGACCTTCTACTTTCATGTTTTTGTTGTCTTGTATAACACCAGCAACACAATAGGATGCCCAATGGATATAATCAAATAACAAATATTGCAACCAACTGTATAGAAAACACTCTCGAAACAAAATGACACCAATATCTGGGTATAAATAATTTTTCTCAGAATTTATACTCAGGAATTTTTTACATATTTTAGAAGTTGATTGCAAAATTTGGCTAAGGATGAAAAAAAACAAATATCATTTATTGGCTAGTTTGCAGGTCGTATTTCCGCCTATATGTTGACATACTGACAAATATATTCTATATACAGCGCTGCGGAATTGGTGGCACTTTATAAATAAATGATGATGATAATGATGTTTACATCAATCACATAGTCATACACCTAACCAGGTCATAAGAAAAGTGTGTTAACACATTCACTACCAGGCTTGATATAATGCAGAAGATATAATATTCCTTTTTGCATATGAATGTAAGTAGCAAAAAAAAACCTTTTAAAATATGGCCACAAAATCCTTTAATATATGCATGATCAATGAAGAAAGCACCTATCAGCTTCAGAGGTAAATTCAAAGTCAACCAGAGTCAGCTAGATAGTGCTGGCAACCATCATGAACATCAGGGTGTATTTACTCCTATCCTTTAGCTGATATACAAGATTTGGGTCTTGACAGAGGTATATGTGTCTCTGTGTTGGTCTGACTCAGCCATATTTGCATGAATACGCCCTTACTGTGCTCGGCCTATATCTGACCGACCCTTCCATCCTCTGTCCCGGGCCTCTCCAGTCATAAGTGTCAAATGCTCCCAAACTCTCCATGCACACACATGCATGCGCTCCTTGGTGGTCATGAGCAATGCAAATTTTCATATTGTACGCCACACAATTGGGCTTATGTCCAACTCAGTATAAGGCCCTACAATGTTAAGAAAGAGTAGATAAGCTGGTCTCAATGCTTTGGTTTTCAGAAGTTCAAGAAGATGGTGAAAATGAAGAGTCAAGTGAAGTAGAAACTGCTGATAGTGATAGGTTAGATAGATTAGACTGAAGAGACAAAGTTCTATAAGGTGCAATGATTTTATTCAGTGAGTCATTTCCAACACTTTTTCATTATTTACATAATATTTATGTTGATAATGGTGTTTTAAGCCACTTTTAACAAAACTTAAATGGTACAAAGGAAAATTTGGTTAATTTGTAAGTACGGCTTAAATAAGCTGCACTTTAAGATTTGATTAATATACCAAACATGATGATCTAAAGGGCAAATTAAGTTATAAATAATTAATTTCATGTTCTTAAAGTAGCAATGTGACCTTAGATATTTTTTATTTCCCTAAATCCCATTCCCAACCCACCAAAGAAAACAGGGGAAAAAAGTTTTTTTCTTTGGATTCAAAACTTCCAGACATTTTACATCACTACACATTTGTACCAAGGATTGGTTATCGGTGCAGCACTCAATCAAATCTCTGCTTTCACTTCCATGCTGTCCACCCTTGCAGGATAGCTGGAAGCAGTGAACCCAAGTCTTGACAGACCAGCCATTGCAATAGGATTTGTAGCAGTGTCATAGTTATGCTTATGATTGCAGCTGGACTTTACTCAGGTTGTACTATTTATCATCATTAGCTATTTAAAGAGTGCAGTGCTGTACATAGAGCTCACTCACATCAGTCTCTACCCCATTGGAGCTTACAGTCTAAATTCCCTAACATACACACACACACAGACCGAGAGAGACTAAGGTCAATTTAATAGCAGCCAATTAACCTACCAGTATGTTTTTGGAGTGTGGGAGGAAACCAGAGCACCCAGGGAGAAACCCACACAAACACGGAGAGAACATACAAACTCCACACAGATAAGGCCATGGTTGTGAATTGAGCTCATTACCCCAGTGCTGTAAAGCAGAAATGCTAGCCACTAAGCCACCGTGCTGCCTTAAAAGGATAGCATATGTAAACGGGCATGACAGGCACATTTTATTAGACCTCATAAAAAAGCTCAGCATAACCTATTGGTGGATGTTTTTATTATATTGAGCTAACTCTAAATGCACCTATAAATTTGCCATTGAATATAAAGACTGAGGCCTGGTTTCCACCACCTCTGAGAACATGGGGCAGCACAGTGGCCTAGTGGTTAGCACTTCTGCCTCACAGCACTGGGGTCATGAGTTTGATTCCTGACCATGGCCTTATCTGTGTGAAGTTTGTATGTTCTCTCTGCTTTTGCGTGGGTTTCCTCCGGGTGCTCCGGTTTCCTCCCACACTCCAAAACATACTGGTAGGTTAATTGGCTGCTATCAAAATTGACACTAGTCTCTTCCTCTCTGTCTGTCTGTCCCCGTGTGTGTGTGTGTGTGTGTGTGTGTGTGTGTGTGTGTGTGTGTGTGTGTGTGTGTATCTGTATTAGGGAATTTAGACTGTAAGCTCCAATGGGACAGGGACTGATGTGAATGAGTTCTCTGTACAGCGCTGCGGAATTAGTGGCGCTATATAAATTGATGATGATGATGTATAAGACACCTCCCTTTGCATGACGAAAATGTTCTGAGGCCCCCGGTCAACAGGGAAGAACCCACAAAATGTGCCTTGTCTACCCCTTAGCCGGCACCCTGACCTGCCCAGCTAACCACATCAAAAGATGCTAAATTGTTCCCTAAGAAGACACTACTATCTTGGCCCACACATTCATGTTGTGAAAAAAGATTGCGTTTGCACAAAAAAATATATGTGATGTCACATACATGTAGTTCTGTATTCTCTGATATGACCATTAATATCAGATATCCACTCATTGTAGGATATAGGTTGAAGATGCTAAGCAGCATTCTGAAAACTTGATATCAGTGTTTTGGCTGAAAGGCTGACATTCTAATAATATGTTAAACATTCTTTATCATTACCTCCTGTAAAATTCATAATGGAACTTTACTTCCTTTCTTTAAACACCTGCCTGTCAAATATCACAATGAATCGTTCCGAGCACACGTCTAGTCTTGCTGATTTCTTTGCTGTCTTTCTCAAAGATGTGATCCAACTTGTTTCACAGATGTTCCTATGATGATGTCCAAGCTACTTCTTCCTCAAAGAGTTTATCTTGACAGGTTTCACTGCCATTGACAACGATTTCCTGTTGGATACATTCCACTAATATGCTTCATGGAGCCACAGAAGGCAGAGTGATCAAAGCACAGTCACATCTAGCTAGTTCTTCTATCTGGTGCTCTTTGTTTTAAGTAAAAAAAAAAAATGATGGTGAAAGATGCTACGTTTATATCTGAATATTTGTTATATGGTTTATGAAAAGAGAACAAGTTTTAAGACGGAGGATTAGAACAGATACAATTGTAAACTATTATTACTGTCCAAAGATAAATGGGAAACCACAATCATCTGTTTCTTTCCTGATGTATAATTATATACACAAAATTTTCTCCTGCTCCTTAATGGACCTATTCATCAGTGTTCGGAAATGAAACAAGAAAAATGACAATGAAAATGTGTAGTTTGCATTAAAGAGTGTAATAGGAAAATAGATTATGTTTCAGTAAAGTACATAATTGTACATGCGCAAGACATTTTAGAGCAGGACTGAGCAGATCTGTGATCTGGAACTCCAGCTTTTCCCCCTGGTGTAATTATGCCCGTGTCATTAAGGAGAGCAAAGCATAAAGGAGTAACTTTGCACCTGGGCAAAACCATGTTGCATTGGAAGGGGAGGTAAGTTTAAAATGTGGGGACAGATTTATAGCTGAGGTAGGGCATGTCCTAGATCAACTTTAAATTTCAGTGTAAAATTAAAGCTATCAAGTATTTGTGTGCTACATGATAAAGCAGCCAATATTTTCCTTACGTGCAAAATAATAAACTAAGTTGCACCCCTTGCATTGTAACATGGTTTGTCCAGGATCACATTTACTCCTTTTTTTTGCCTTGCTCCCCTTAGTGACACAGGCCCATGATGTTTAAATTTGTTGAGTCTTTTTATTATCCCTGTATGTTCTATTTTTACTGGTGTCTATTTTTGAGCTGAATCCTTGAGGGAAGACACGGAAAACCTAATTCATGCTTTGTAATAGCAAAAAAGAAACAATTCAAAATCTTTCAGATTTAACCCTTTGACATCCAGTGTAGACAATTTCTGAGAGTGCAAAAGTTCAGTGCAAATGCTATTATGTACATCATGCACCTATTTAGTACAAAACACACATGAATTTGCGGGACTAGGTAGTGATGTGTGTGGGGTGCTAGGTTCAATATCTTCTGGTAGGAGGCGATAGGCGCATCCTGGCTGATCACTAAATACAGGCTAGGCACATGCAGGCTTATACACATTTAGGGGTGACAGTTCCTGTTTGACAAGGGTGCAGAGAGCATCTTCGTCCCTGCACAATAGCTTATCAGTACTAGTACTGAGTAGGTGCCAGTAATCAGTAGCTGCCCTATACATTCAATGATGACTTTTGTACCCTCCAGGTTCACTTTATAGGGGACATATATATCATATATTATTGTAATCTATACTATATGTCCACCCATAGTTTAAAAGCAGTGCCCATCTGACATGATAAAGCAGCAAAGGTGGTCTCTATATAAAATCAGCACATGAACACATTAGATCAGTAGTGTCTTTATAGTTATATAGCATAAAACATGGATGCCCATATTATACAAGCAGATTGGAACTCACAGTATATATCTGAATATATATATATATATAACAGAATAATTTCCCATATTATATTTGCTTTGCCCATATGATTATACACCAATAAAGATGTTCTTATCTTGGTATAACAACAAGATTATATAACAGCAGAGGTATCCATAGCAATGTTACGTACATAAAACTAGCAGAGGTAGTATTATGTTATATCTCAGCAGAAGTGCCACAATCCCCATATAATGAAGGTGCCACCATTTCCATACTATGGGTGTAGTGACAAGACACTTCCCTCCCTCCCCCATGCTATTCTCTATTATTAGCAAAATTATGTTTGGAGGTTGTGCTGGTCATAAATCTAATGGAAGCTACATATGATTTTAATGTACTCAGAAGTATGCAGATATTTAAAATCCAGTCTTAACCACTTTGCCCAATTTGTTGCATACGTTAAACAAAAAAGGGGGTACAGGATGCATGGAGTGTGCTTGTATAACAAATCAAATTTTTAGGACATTCAATATAAATGTGTATATACACCCATAGGGGAGGGCTGTCAAATTTCAGCCCGTGGGGCAAGACTCGACTCAGCAGCCTATTAGGAACATTTTAAAGGAAAACAAAATGCAGATGGCCCAGTGACCCAGCCCAAAGTAGCCCACTATGTCCCGGGTGGCAAATGCCCCTCTGCCCTCCAGCTTAGCAATAATCATCCAAAAAGATACACCTACACAAGGTGCTAATCAATTTGTTAAGACACTATGGGGTCGTGCAGAGTGGGACATATGCCAGTTTGCATACCGTATCTTGTGCATGAGCAGAACGACCCATTTTGTATCACAAACCTTTGCAAATGGAGATTGCATAGCTAGGTGTTTGATTTTATACACCTCTGGCAACGGGTCTGATTGAAACACCTCAATTCAATAATTAACAGGTGTGGCCAAATACTTTGTTCATATAATCTATTTAATTGTAAGATTGTTGAATAACTTCTATAATATTAAAAAGTTAAGTAATTCATCATATTCACTATAGATATTTGTATTTTTGCTCTTCCAAAAAAAAGGATGGTGTAACCTCTAAGTAGAAAGCCTCTGAAGAGAAAGGTTACATTGATGGACTTGTTCAAGATACAGTGGAGTCTATAAAATGAAACAACAAAGGTCCTATTTATAAGTGTTTGATTTCAAATACAGTACTTTTTCCAAAATTATGTTATTGTTGTCTACTTCTACTTTGGATGATGACCACAGAACACAGTCAGATGCAGTACTGATCTGACCATATCGTTTTCCTTCTACTAAAAACATCTTGAAGATTCCACATAGATGCTGGTCTGGAACTGCAGTATTTTTGGTCTGTGCCCTCTGTTCTCAGTGTATAACAAAAAACATATTTTCTTTATATTCCTACAGGTACAATTGCATATTGTGATGGTTTCTAATATTTTTAGAATCCATTGTGACAAACTCTGCTAAGACATGGGTTTAGGACCTGACCTAGGTTTAGACATGGATTACAAGTTGGGATGATTTTATTTCTAGGGTTAAAGCTTGTGTTTGGTTTAGAATTAAGCCTATACTATATAGATTACTAGTTATGTTACTGTTCCCTTTTCACACTTTTCTGACAGTAATTTTAGGATTACCTTCAACAGGCGCCGTTGCTTGTTGACTCTCTAAATTAATAATTTTCTAGAGTGTCACAGCAGACACAGATACTTCTCTTCTGATACTCAATCATCTGCTCAAGCACATGGAGCTTGGCACGCCATCACACCTTTCAGGTACACTGTGCCATTTGCCATGTAAGACCAAGCTTGGCATTATCTTATTGTACATAAATAGATTCAGATTGATGTATCCAGGGTGGGAATTCTGTAGAGGATATTAAGGTCTAATGTAATACAGCCGCTAATGAAGAAGAGCACCCTGAGCCTAGTCTTGGGTTTTTTTCTGAAAAGGATCTTTATGGCAGACACCCTTCTCTTATGAAGAAGCTTACTTCGCACTTTGAAACAAGTGCTTTCTTGTCTAGCTTTGGGTAGGGCTGTGGAAAAAAATCTTTAAGGACTTCTCCTGTCCAGGCTCAAATATTAGGAAGTTTAATGAGTGGCTCCAAAACTGTTGGTTCTCCTCCTGATGGTTTTGTCATTTTTTAGGGCTCTAAACCACTTGCCCTAAGCTGCAGAAACCAACTGCTAAAATGTAACATCCTGACCAAAATAATATACCCTAATCCCTACATTACCCAAGAGCCAGTAGATTTTTTATTCCACAATGTTTATATTTTTTGTTTCTTATTGTGGATTGTTTGCATTATGGACTTTTAATTTGGATTTAAACCTTCCTTGATAATGAATAGGAATATAAATATTCTGTAGTAATCCATTACAATAAATAATTCATTCTTTCTGTCTTAATTTCTTTGTTCTATGTATTGTGTTTTCTTCAAATGAATTATAAAAGAAACGAAAAAGATAGTTTGTCTTGTTCATTTATAAAAAATACAAAATACAATTGTAGCATTTATAACACTTGAGATATGTAAACACTTTTTTCCTGACTTTGCTCTAGGACACAGTAACCAAGCTGTTGTCAGTTTCCCAGCTTGGCTTCACCTTCGTCGGAAAAAGGTGACATTCTTTAAATGATTAATCTGGTAACACACAAGAAAACATAATGAAATGCGTTGTTCATGAACTGCAAAACTACAGCATAAAGGCTCTGTTGTGACCTCACTGAGGGTCCATTTAAATGCAAAACAGTTAGTGGGGAGAGAGGAATATATATATATATATATATATATATATATATATATATATATATATATATATATATATGTGTGTGTGTGTGTGTGTGTGTTGTGGCATATTGTTACTATAAGCTATAAGTATCATCTTTTGATTGTTTTTACTGACACTCTGATGTTCAGTAATGATGTACTTCCACCACATGTGGAGGCATTTGGCAACCTGCTGACACTGAGGACCCAAAAGGAAATTAGAGGGAGAGAGAATGATACATCATCCTCCTCAGTGATGGTGAAGGGTATTTTAAACATACATGCAAACATCAGGGACTATGTAAATACACACCAGCTGTGTTCCTTTGCTCTCTGATGCAAAAAAAATCATGTGGTAAGATTTCCAGCTAAACATTTATAGGAATTTGCAGTTGTTACTACAATGTCCCCTATGTCATTCTTTTTAGTCAGAAAATGTTTTAAATCTAGGTGTCCCACTCCATCAAACGCCTTTCAGTAAACATACCAACTGCAGCTACATAGCACCGTACAGTGTATTATAATTTCTAAGGCAAAAACAAAAGAGTAGCTAATCGATATACACGCATTACTCTCTAGGGGCCTGATTCATTAAGGATCTTAACTTGAGAAACTTCTTATTTCAGTCTCCTGGACAAAACCATGTTACAATGCAAGGGGTGCAAATTAGCATTCTGTTTTGCACATAAGTTAAATACTGACTGTTTTTTCATGAAGCACACAAATACTTGATATTTTATTTGTACACTGAAATTTAAAGTTGATATTTGTGTGCTACATGAAAAAACAGTATTTAACATATGTGCAAAACAGAATACTAATTTGCATCCCTTGCATTGTAACATGGTTTTGTCCAGGAGACTGAAATAAGAAGTTTCTCAAGTTAAGATCCTTAATGAATCAGGCCCTAGGTCTTTTAAACACCTTAAATCCTCATCATGAAATGCTTGCTGAACATGGTTATGATTTTTCTTGTGTTGAAACTTTAACTCTCCTCTTCAACACATATTAGGTAGAGATGAGCCAATTTATTCCACTTGGTATAGTGGCTGCAGATGGCAAAGTCAACTGTCATTGCTGTTTCCAAATCTGTTCAGCTGCCCACTGAGCTCACCTGTGATTGTTGTTGCCATCTATGTTGGCTTGTGGACCCACTGAGACCAATTGTCAGCATCTTGGACCATATGTCAAAGATTCTGAGACTGCCTACTCTATTAACCCCAGCCAGGGGGTGGTAAAGTACCCTCCACCTTCTCCATTGCCCTGCACAAATTGGATTCATTGTTTCTCCCCACTATCATATTACCTGCCCTAGGTATTCCACATACATCCATATCTCACATTGCCATGCACCTACTGAATTTACTTGGTCTCCTTTTAGTACTCACTTTCACCATATTTCTCTTCAAATTCCTTTTCTATCTCCAGTAACCTACAGTCGTGGTCAAAAGTTTTGAGAATGACACAAATATTATTTTGCTGTCTCAGTTTTTACGATAACAATTTGCATATACTCCAGAATGTCATGAAGAGTGATCAGATGAATTTCAATTAATTTCAAAGTCCCTATTTGCCATGACAATGAACTTTATCCCAAAAACAACATTTCCACTGCATTTCAGCCCTGCCACAATAGAACCAGCTGACATCAGGTCAGTGATTCTCAATAACACAGGTGAGATTGTTGACGAGGACAAGGCAGAAGATCACTCTGTCATGCTGATTGAGTTAGAACAACAGACTGGAAGCTTTAAAAGGGGGGTGGTGCTTGACATCATTGTTCTTCCTCCGTTAACCATGGTTATCTGCAAGGAAACATGTGCAGTCTTCATTGCTTTGCACAAAAAGGGCTTCACAGGCAAGGATATTGCTGCTAGCAAGATTGCACCTAAATCAACCATTTATTGGATCATCAAGAATTTCAAGGAGAGAGGTTCAATAGTTGTGAAGAAGGCTCCAGGGTGTCCAAGAACAACCAGCAAGTGCCAGGACCCTCTACTTAAGTTGATTCAGCTGCGGGATCGTGGCACCACCAGTGCAGAGCTTGCTCAGGAATGGCATCAGGCAGGTGTGAGTGCATCTGCACGCACAGTGAGGCGAAGACTTTTGGAGGATGGCCTGGGGTCAAGAAGGCCAGCAAAGAAGCAACTTCTCTCCGGGAAAAGCATCAGGGATAGACTCATATTCTACAAAAAGATACAGGGAGAGGACTGGGATAAAGTCATTTTCTCTGATGAATCCCCTTTCAGATTGTTTAGGGCATCTGGAAAAACACTTGTCTGGAGAAGGAAAGGTGAGACCTACAATCAGTCTTGTGTCATGCCAACAGTAAAGCATCTTGAGATATTTCATTTGTGGGGTTGCTTCTCAGCCAAAGGAGTGGGTTCACTCACAATTTGGCTAAAAACATAGCCATGAATAAAGAATGCTACCAAAACATCCTTCAAGAGCAACATCTCCCAACCATCCAAGAACAGTTTGGTAATAAACAATGCCTTTTTCAGCATGATGGAGCACCTTGCCATATGGCAAAAATGATAACTAGGTGGATCGGGGATCAAAACATCAAAATTTTGGGTCCATGGCCAGGAAACTCCCCAGACCATAATCCCATTGAGAACTTGTGGTCAATCCTCAAGATGCGGGTGGTCAAACAAAAATCCACAAATTCTGACAAACTCCAAGCATTGATTAGGCAAGAATGGGCAGTCATCAGTCAGTATGTGGCCCAGACATTGATTGACAGGATGCCAGGGTGAGTTACAGAGGTCTTCAAAAATAAGGGTCAACACTGCAAATATTGACTCTGCATAAACTTAATGTAAATGTCAATAATGCCTTTGACACTTATGAAATGCTTGTAATTTTACTTCAGTATACCATAGCAACATCTGACAAAAAAGGTCTAAAAACACTGAAGCCAAAGCAGCAAACTTTGTGAAAACAAATACTTGTGTCGTTCTCAAAACTTTTGGCCATGACTGTATTACCCCCCCCCCTCTTATCATTATTTCCCCTTCTCTTCTTCTGTCCTTGCTGCACCCATCACTGTTATGTTTTCGGCACCCATCATCCTCACATACACTCTTTCTCTCCTTGCTCCTTCTCATTGCTGCTGGCACAATCTTGAGTCCAATGTAATGTCTACTATCTGCTTATGCTCCTCATTCCACTCCAAAACTTTTCACTCATCCACCTTATACTTCCAATCCATTGAAACTCATCCACATATATCCACCACCCACCCTCCTCTTTTCCTATGCACTTTTGAATACAAAATCTATTTATAACAAACTCGCACCTATCCATGATTTATTCAATAATCTCACAACCTCCATAACATTACCTCCTCCGACAATACAGCCCCTACAGCTCTCTCCTATCATGCACTCCCAGATCCAGGAATAAAGGGGTGGAGTAAACATCGTACTTTCTCCATACTGCATCTTCAAAGTCATACTTGTGGAACCCTCTCTCTCTCTCTCTTCCTTTGAAGGCCACACCGGTCATCTATTCTCTCCTCTACATATTCATATTTCTGTCATTTATTCCCCTTCCGTCATGTTCAGGTTCCAAATTCCTCAACAACTTTGCTGCCTGGCTTATTTATTACCTATGCTTTGACCTGTCTATTCTCATACTATTCTTTCAGTTACTTCCTCCTTTCTTCTCTCAAAGTAGGGAATGTCCCTTCACTATATCTTCTCCAGCTTCTGCTCTCTCTCTACTTTCTCCAACTTACTCTTCACACTCCAACCACAACCTTCTTTTCTTCGACCTCATCTTACCTCATATTGACCACAATGCTCCAAAATCCACACACAACCACACCTAAACACTCTTGACCCCATCCATTTTCATTTACACTAAAACACTCTCTCTGATCAGGACAGGACTACCTTGTCCTGTCCTGATCAGAATGCCTCTTTCTACAATAAAATACTAACTTCAGCATAGACAGTGCAGCTTCTTTAACCACATATGACCTCCAAACCTCAATCATGGCACAACAAACAGACCTGCTACCTGCAAAATTTGTCCCACACTTTTAAGCTGTCTATCTCCACTAGCACATTCCCATCCTCCTATAAACATGAGCTCATATCACACATCCTTAAGAAACCATCTCTTGACCCAGTCACTCTTTCCAAATAGCGCCCTATTTCTCCCCTCCTGTTTGCATCCAAACTACTTGAGTGACTTTTGTACATCCGCCTAACTCACTTACTCTTCTTTCACTGTAATCTTAACAATTTGCAGTTGGGCTCTCACAAGGAATTCCAGAGAGATTGCAAGCATAAAGTGATCAATGATTTACTGACAGTAAAGTCTAAAGATTCACTTCTCCATACTCGTCCTCCTAGACCTCTCTGCTGCTATCGAAACTGTTAATCACCCCCTTCTCCTGTACATCTCTTATTTCACTGGCTTCATGGCACAGTGTTTTCCTGGTTTACTTCCGACCTATTGCACTGCCCCACTCTCTGTATCTGTTGCAATTGCTCGGAGCTCTGTTTTTGGCCATCTGCTTTTCTCACTTGAGGCCCTTTCTCTTGGGGAATTAATTTACACATTCAGGTCCTTTTTCATCAAATAATGCAAAGTGAACGCAACTTGTTTTTTTTAAAAAATTGGCTGGAAATTGTACTCAGGTACACCCGTATTCAGGTACAAGTGAGTACAATGAGTAATTACCGTATTTAGATCTGTGTGAACTGTGTACATTTTACCCACAAACTTCACCTTTGTGTTGGAGGAACTGCAGACATAGGACTTGCAGCAAGACCTATCTGACTTGTTTTCCACCCAGTTGGAATCTATACTAGCACATAGCTTTTCAGCCACTCTGACAGCTATGCCTCAAGCCTGTATATGGGACAGTTGTATAATATCCACTTCACTTATGCTTGGTGGAAATTTGCTTTTTTTGTGACTCTAACTTGGTGTATATTAACAAACTAGCACAGAATACACTCCAAATTTTTTCCTTTAATTTTTTTGCATCCATTACCCTAAACTTTGATAAAGTAGACTAAAACAAATATAAATAAATATGGATATTGTTAGGGGCAAACTCTTTCAGGGGTAAATCTTTATTCCTCACGAACGTCAGTGATCATCGAGACAGATATCGAATTACCTGCCTGTATCTAAAATGCTTGGTGTTGCTTCAACACTTATTCCAGACATTGCCGCTTTAAATTACCATTGAAGTAAGTCGCGCCCATGTCACACTGCAGTGCCGGACAGGTCTCCTGTTGGAATCGCCGCCTGTCATCCTGCGCTGCAATCGGACACCTCCCTCATCGTCTTTCGGGTAAGTCTGCTTCTATTTCATTCGTCCCTCTTCCTTCCTCTCTGCTCTGTTCACACTGAATGTCGGGCGTGACGTCATCATGTCACGCCCGACATTCAGTGAGGAGCGGCGCAGAGAGGGCCCAGACAGAAGAGAAGAGATGAAAGAAGCCTATAGAAAGATAAGTAAAGGAACAGAGGCAAGGGGAGGAAATCAGAAAGGCACCAAGTGATGAAGAGTAGGGGGGGGGGAGAAACTCACCGAGTGATGGGGGGGAGGCACGAGTGATGAAGAAGGGGGGAGGGAGGCACCGAGTGATGAAGGAGAGGGGGAGCAGCATGGCACAGTGATTAAAGAGAGGGGGGGCAGCATGGCACAGTGATTAGAGAGGGGGGCCAGCATGGCACAGTGTGATGCTGGGGGGGAAGCAGGATGGCACAGTGTAATGGAGAGGGGGAGCAGCATGGCACAGAGTAATGAAGGGGGGCAGCATGGCACAAAGTGATGAAGGAGGGGCAGCATGGCACAAAGTGAAGAAGGAGGGGCAGCATGGCACAGTGCGATGAAGGGGAGGAGGCAGCATAGCACAGAGTGATGAAGGGGGTGGCAGCAGGGCACAGTGTGATGAAGGGGAGTGGGGGCAGCATGGCACAGAGTGATGAAGGGGGGCCAGGTGAAGGTGGTAAAAGCAGCATGCAGGGCGCAGTGTGATCATAAGGGAGCACAACGTGGTTGTGATGAAGGGGCACAGTGTGATGTTGAAGGGGCAGAGTGGGATTATAAGGAGGCACAGCATGGTGATGATGAAGGGGCACAGTAATGTGTGTCTGTGATGGCACAGGGGGCTTGTGGTAATGTGTGTGTGATGCAACAGGGGGCTTATGGTAGTGTATGTGTGATGGCACAGGAGGCTTGTGGTAGTGTGTGTGATGGCACAGGGGGCTTGTGGCAATGCAGTGTGTATGAGGTAGGTGGTGGCTAATTAATGGGTGCTATTTTGTTTGTGGGGTGATGGTGGGGCAATTTAATAGTGGTGACTATTAATTTAAGATGGCGTGGTTTGGGAGCCATTGAATGTGGGGGTGAGTTAGGGGAGAATGAGGTCTCTTTATTAAATGAGACTATTAATTATTTAATGGCAGTGATGGTTGCGGGAAATAGGCATATTTATGAAATGTAAATACCATTAATTTATTGCTGGGGCTGTCTGGAGGGAGGGAAATAGGTTTATTTATTAAATGGTGTCGTGAACATAGGGAACTTACAGTTATTTATACGGGATGAATCATAACTGCAATGTAAATATGTTATAGCAAATGAATCCATTGATAAGTTCAGCTACGAAATGTAAAATGTGAAGACAGAAAGCCTGATGTAAATGTATTTGATGGCTTTGCACATTCCAGTGTGAGAAGATAGGAGTGTTACCTGTGGCAGCTTCAAAGAGCTCTTGCTGTGAAATATATCCTGACACAAGTTAGTTTTTGGACTCCTGAATAGACTTTGTGGGGCCGGTTACAGCTGGACATCCTTGCAGCCCAGGGCAGCATTTTGAAGGCCTACACAGGTATACAGAAATATGAGCTTCAAAGCAAAATGTCTTCATAGATGACATTTTGGGGAATCCCGGGTGGCACTCCATACTGAGGAGCAGAAATCACACCAGAATTGTGAATGACAGGTATGGGTGTTATCCGGGAAAAGCTAAAATCACATATCTTTGGAAAAGGTATGTCACATTGTCAAAATTTCATCATGTTTAGTATCAAAAGATAGACAGAGTCATAGGGGATTTATTAATGATGAAATTGGATCTGTGTGACGCTCCACAGAAAAGTTAGGTTACATAATAGAATTGGTTAGTAAATCAGGCAACATGCAAATGGTGATTGAAAAAAGTGTCACAGGCCACAACCCCCTGGGGGTAGAAAGAGGTGTGGAAGTTTCTTTAAAAGGATGAAACCAGGTATAGCAGACGGTCAGACTTTTTTGGGAAATCAATTCACATTGATAAGTTGTTCATCTTCCTAGCCAATTTCCCATGGCACAGATTATGCAACTCAAGTAAGTGCTATTCTGAATGTAACCCCTTTTATTTTAAACTGTTTGCTTGTTATGTCAATCTAATAATTGTTTATTCATTTATTCATTATTTTTTATATCTGTATGCCCTGCACTTTTGTATATTAAATCTATAATTTAATATGTTGCGTCCTTGATACTCTAATGAATCCATTAGCCTGTTAAGAAGAAAATAGCTCAGCCAAGTTAACCCTTTGAATGCCAGTGTGTGATTTGTTGGTACATTTGATTAACAAGCTGTGTGTGTTTGCATTTACATTTGTGAAACAGTCTGGAGGTGTGACGTGTTAACCATTTTCTTGCTGGTGTGGGTCTTGCTAGTCTGTGAGCCACTAGAAGCCTTGTGTGCCAGTGTGGGACAGTATATTAGGGTCCTATTGCCCATATTCAATAGATGGTGGTAAACCTGAAGTGTGTGAGGTGTGAGCGCTGTTTGGGGGGAGTCAGTAAGTCTATAACCTGTGTGATAGGTAAAGAGAGACTGCAGGCTGGAATAGTGTGACCTCATACAGCAAATCATCTCAAAGTCACTGCAGCTGGGACAAATGGGAATACTTTTATTTTAATGTTGGGCCTGGAGGAAGGCCTAATTATTAATCGTGGGTGTTATTGATTTAATGCCGGGGCTGGTTGGAATATTCTAAATGTACGCATTCTCTTTTTTCTAAATATGGCGCCCAACATTTCAGAATCCAGACATACCGCAACTAAAGAAACCTGCAGCCACAGGTCGTGAAAGTGACAAGAACAGGTAGGAGAGAGCATAATAGTGTCGGAAAAGTTGTAATTCTAGTTGGACAATCCCAATTTTTGGTGAATGTTCTGCCCAATGTAAGGGGCAGGCCAAGACTGTGAATTCTTTATGTACACACTGCTTTCTTTATATACTACACTATGGTGCTAGATGTCCTGAAAGTCAGGAGTGCTGGGACATATGTCACGCTCTGACGAGCCAGCACTGCACCCTTGTGCCAATGGTGTACACAACAATGCAGGTTTTTTTTTCTGTAGGAGGGTGGCCTAGCGCTTTTCACCTGCTAGCCATGTCCCAATGATGCATAGACACGCCCCCAATTGTATGAACACAACCACACCCACTTTTGCCATGCTCAACTATAAGGGGGGCCCAATGAAGTTGTTGTACCGGGGCCCTGAATTCTACTTGGCAGCCCTGATTATGATATACATGCAAATAAGACCCATAAAGCAGCAACAAAGGTGCTGAAAATAATACAAAAGTTTTCAATTCCACTTAGAAAACTTAGAGCTAGCTAGAGCACATAGTGAACATATTTTAATATTATTATGATGGCAGAGTATGATGACATTTATTCTATTTTTTTTTCTCTGTTTACACTAGCGCAGTGATTGCCAAGTGTTTTAAAGGTGTCAGACAAGACAAGAACAGACCTCCACTAAGCTGCACAGGTCCTCCACAACTACCAGACACCAAACAGACGTCATCCTGGCTGCTATTCAAGACACATCTGGTGGCGTCATGAGGGGACTTATTTCTGAACAGCACCTACTTGTTCAGCATCCAGAATGAGGAAACAGAAACATGAGATATAGAGTGTTGATGATTTAATGCTATACCACCAGGGTAAGAATGTAGCTCACTCAGTTTGTGTTTGTTTGTTTTTAAATAAGGATGTTTGGAATAATTTGACCAACACATAAAAAAAGTCTAAATAACTGATGATGGATAATATATTAGATGTCTCCCAGTGATTGGATATTGTAATGGATTCTAATAAGGCACTGTTCAGTGTTACAATAATACAAATCTGTCACTAAAGTCTGCCTTTGAAATTACAGCTGACTTGTTGGTTCCAAGTTCTATTGTTAGTTGTCGACTGCAAACATTTACGGAAAATAGGGGTTAATGACTATAAGCTGTGTCTTTGTCTACTGCTGCACAAACATTTATTCAGCCCATGACACCATTGTGTGTATGTATATGTGACAATGTAAAAGTTAATTGCAAAATAAAATAATAAGAGCCCAGATTTACTTATGTTGATATTTGCATACAGTTTTGTAGCGTTTAAAAGCATGTCATTATTCCAAGTTTAAACAAGCAAAGCAGAGATTCTTATCCCATGGTGTAAATGAATCTGCGCATTCTGCAAGTCGCCGATATTCTGCGACTTTGTAGAGCAGATTTAAAACGGCAGTGTCTTTGTCTGTAAAGAGATTGCCGTTTTAAATCTACCCTGCAAAGTCGCCCGAATATCGGAGACTTGCAGAATTCGCAGATTGATACATTTACCCAATGAGTTACAATAGAAAATGTGTCATTGTGCAACTAACTGTGGGTCCTATTTATAGTTTTTGCTAAACCTTTAAGTAATACCAAATAATAAGCAAATTATATTTTAAAATTATTTTGTACATGATTATTTTGTACAAGTACCTATTTTCCTAAAGCTCAACAGCAAGTTAATTATTAAAATCCAAACTGAACATGGGTGCTGAATCTAGCTCCCAAATGGTGAACGAGGGGGGCTAAATATACTTGTAAGTTTTGCCATTAATTTGGTTTTCAAAGAGATATCCTCTGGTGTTGATTATTTCATCTTACTTTTTGACATTATGTTTTTAAACCATCTTTCATATTCTTCTCTCACTTTTTGCAGCTCCTACATTGCTGCCGTCAACATATTACCAATATTGTAGATACTGCGGTCTGCGATCTGCATCTATCCACCAGCTGACAGAGTCCTTAGGCTGGTATCACATGGACATATTTGAACATCGCTCTTCTCCATCCAGAAAAGCACAGCAATCTTAAGTGTCTGTAATGGCACTTAGCAGTGACTGGGAAACACGCTTTCCATATCACAGAGACGGCTTTCTGCTGCTAAAATGTCAATTCTTCGAGCTACAGCACCTGGAACACCTCCCAATTAGGCAGAAAAAGCAAATTTCTAATTCACTGCTAGAGTTCACTAAAATAGATTCCGAGGGTCTGATTCATCAAGACACGTATCTGCCAATTTTCAGCGTATCGTACGCAAAATAACTCTACGGATGCCCAGAACCAGGAGATACATCTGTGATCGCAGCCCTGAAAGCTCTGTCTTCGAACACAAAGGACACTTAACAGCCTACGGTTTTAGGGAGTGAGCAGGGTGAGGAAGAGGGTTTTGCCGTAGTCAATATACAGTATGGACGTGCCAAACTCAAGCACATGCAGCCACATCCGAATCAAGGCATCTTAAAGTTATTTGTTTTTCTGTCGCATCTATTGATCCAACTACACGGCTAGTCCAAGTCCTGAGCAGTAGCGATGACAATCTGGTAAACATGCTAGAACATGTATGTGCAATCATGTACAACTCTAAATGTATTCTATGTTCAGTGGACATTAAGAACATCCTAATAAATGGTTCTCATAAGGTTTTTTTTTTTTACTGAATGATCATTAATGTCATTATTATTGACACGTGGCATTAAATGTGTGTGTATATAAATATATTTATATAAAAAAAATTCTGTGCTTTCTTTGGTGAAATTATATTCCACATAGGTATTGGATGTGCAGTGTCATGAGTAGTAGACAACAGCAGACCTACACCTAATGTTAGATTAATAACAGTTATTGTAACCTCCGCACTAGAAATCTTTCAAATGGTTACTATTCAAAGTATATTTTCAAGCTTTACCCATATTTTCAGATCTTGGTATCACATTTATGATTCCGAGACAAATTAATGTAAGAAGAGGGTGCAACTTCCAGTAGTATACTCTAATACACATCAGTGGGAGAGAAGGAAAAGATACTGTGGAAGGCACACCTCATGTGTGTGATTAATGTATTAAACTAACTAGGATAATAACCAGTATAAAGACCCAAAACCAATTTTTTTATTAATGTTTTGTTAAAATAATTATTATAAAAAGCAAAATATTAAAATAAGGATTTGGTGGAAAGCTCAGGGGTATATTTTAATGTTTATTATAGCTAATAAAAAATGACAAATTAAAAACTACACCTAAATTCTACAACGCACGTATCTTGAGAACCGTGCCTTCATATTTTCGGGAGTGTGCAAAGCAAAAAAAAAAAGAGTAACTTTGCACTTTGGCAAAACCATGTTGCATTGGAGGGGGATGTACATTTCAAATGTGATGGTATATTTGTAGTTAAGGTAGGGTCTGTCCTTGATCAACTTTATATTTCAGTGGAAAAATAAAGCTATTAGGTATTCGTCATTGCAAAAATATGCAAATTACAGATCTGGAACTTTCGTGTTCTTTAATGAAACAAACATAAGAAAGAAGAATTTCAGAAGCACAAATAAAAATGTTTCAATAAAAACACGTTAGCAATTAATGCGGAGATGGGACATATTTGCTTGCATGTGTCATTAACATACACTTCTCTCCATAGACTAAACATGCATTCTTTTCAGCAACTTGTTTACGCATTTATTTTAGAAGAGGATAACTGAAGACAGTTGATTATTAGAACCCAAAGGAAAGCAGAAGCAAAAAGGAAGCATAATCTTGCACAAAACCTTTGACAGACGAAATATTGTATTAAACAGGAAAAGAGCCAAAAAAGCAAAACATGATTCTAAATTTAAATGTAAATGGTTGTATAGAAGGGAAGTTCACTAAAGTGAAGGGTTATTTAATGTATCACCAAGCATTTATAAAATGTTTTGTGTGCAATGCAACATGTATCAAGTCTTTGGATGTATACTACATAATATATGTTATTAAAGAGCAACTAAATCTATTATTTGAAATTGCTATCAAAGACTGAGCATTTCTAAACAGACCTCTACAGCAAGTGATTACTGTATGTTAGGATGCAGGTGCTTCTCTAACACAGCAGACAAAGAGTAACTGACTGAGTTAAACATTGCTCAATGAATTATACAAAAGTAACAAAAGAAAATCTGTACAATAAATAAATACAGAACAAACTACTTTCTACAAATGATTGCAAAACAAAATAACAATTAGTTAGGCTATATTACTTTTTAAAAGCATAGCTCAAGGGGAAGCTGGCTTCAATCCAGATGACACAGAGTGAGTTGGAGTAAAGAATGTGATGGCAGCTCTATCATCAACAAAATGTATTTCTTGCTCAAATACTGTAGAGGGACAAAGAAAGTGTTAAACCCATTAGCGGAACATATTGCGAAGAAACTGCAGACGTGAAAATGTAACATATGAGAAGAGCACTTTAATGAAAGTAGGTGCTTGTGTCTCAAGGATTGAGCATCAAATTACTTGTCATTCTCTTGGTTGTTTTTTATTATAGTTCCTTTGTGTTTATATTGTTTTATTTCTACATTATTAAAGTGGATTAAGGATGTGTCATGTTTCTTGAAACCATATTATATATATATATATATATATATATATATATATATATATATATATATATATAAATATATACATATATATATATATATAAATATATACAGTGGTCAAACAGGAAATTTTGAAGTGGTGGCATGGAATAAGTAAGCAGTGGCGGGCTGGCCCGGGGGGCAGGGGGGCAGCTGGGTTAGACGCTTATTAGGGCCGGGGGGTAGGCCGGCCGGCCGCCCCCCCCCCGGATGCAAAAAACAGTTTCCCCCCCGCGCGGCAGCATCCGATGTCATCAGTTGTGGCCGCGTCAGCACACAGGCGGCCGCATCACATGACAGGGGATGCGGCCGCGTCATCTGACGCGGCCGCATCCCCTGTAATATGATGCGGCCGCCTGTGTGCCCCCCGGCCATCCCTCTCCCAGCCCGCGCCTGTAAGTAAGTGAATGGAATTTGAAAGTTTTATAATCAAACCTGTTGGAAAAGTGGCAGTATGATCAGGAGCTTGGACGCAGGTGGGCATCTGCCGCTGTGTTGGTTCCATAGCATAGCATACCAGTGTATGCCAGCCCACTTCGAATATATATATATATATATATATATATATATATATATATTTATACTCTTACACACAGACGTCGAAGAAGGAGTGCATACAGTGGTATGCCATCCCACCACTTCTCCTACTGCCTTTATTGCTAAACTATCAAATTCCATTCACTTACATAACCATTAAATTTTTTATACCGCCACTTCGAAATTTCCACTTATTTTGACCACTAGATATATATATTATTAAAGCTGTGTAGCAAGAAAAAAATAGTAATATCAGTAATATGTGGTATTAAAATTAACTCTTTTCCCATTACTAGTAATTAAATTACTTACTAGCAGCAATATGTTTGCCTGTGAAGCCCTTTTTGTGCAATGCAATGATGACTGCACATGTTTCATGAGGAAGAAAAATGATTACAAGCACCACCCTCCTTTTAAAGCTTCCAGTCTGTTATTCTAACTCAATCAGCATGAGAGTGATATCCAACCTTGTCTTCCTCAACACTTTCACCTGTGTTAATGAGAGAATCACTGACCTGATGTCAACTGGTCCTTTTGTGGCAAGGATGAAATGCAGTGGAAATGTTGTTTTAGGGATAAATTTAATGTCATGGCAAAGAGGGACTTTGAAATTAATTGCAATTCATCTGATCACTCTTCATGACATTCTGGAGTATGCAAATACATATGCAAATTGCCATCATATAAACTGAAGGAGCAGACTCTGTGAAAAATAATATTTGTGTCATTTGGCCATGACTGTACTGGCCATCATCCTCCTCTTGAAGAGCAAAGGACCGCAAGTGTTAAATATATGTAGCTCAAACTTTTAGGAATTAGATATATTTTTAGCCCTACTGGAAATTGTAGGTTACCGGTTTCCTGGTTGCTCTACGAATGTTAAGAATTGGAATAATTTAAAATCAGTGTCCCTCTTTCAGGCTTACAATTTGTTATGTTTTATAGTCAATTCAAAACCAAGGCTTTAATTCCCTGACCTCCATTTGCACCTATGCTAGAATCAGGCACTTTTAATGTACAATAATGAATAGGTTTCATGAAATTCCTTTTGGCTCCATAACATTCTGTAACATAAATTTAAAAACATGTCTAATCTTTTTAAAGATAAACATAGGATGACCAAATGGCAAAGTATTGGGAAAGCGTGACTCTCTGCTTTACGCTCATGCTGAGACTTCATCAATCTATAGTAAGGCTCTATCGTATATCACAACAAGCAGATTCCATTCATATCATTATGGAGGTCCTTCATGTTAGACTTGGGTGCTTTCCAGAGCAGAAAAGATAAAACAATAGTCTTCTTTTGTTATATTCCATTGTAAAAATAACACTGAAAACAGAGAGGAGGTTAAAGGGCGTCATGGCATGTGGTCTATATTACTGTCGCAGACATATTTTTTATGTATGTACTTCAGAAGTTTTTATTTGGCCTTTCAAATACTTAAATAATTTAAAAAAATATATTTAACAGGAACCTTCCAAACCAAATAGTGGAATCGTATACAATTAATGACATAAAATATATTCCAAAAAAGCTAAAATAAAAAACACAAATTACAATCACAAAATAGACAAAAGCAGACATCAGAGAAGATAAAACAGAGAAGATCACCCTCCTTTTAGATGAGGTCATGCCTAAAAATAGTGTCGGTTGACTGAGGGAGCTGGGAATGCGTCCACATATAATTATTTCACACTTACGCGAACACAAATACCTGCTCGCATCATTTCCACCTCTACAGACAGAAGGGGATGTAGAATTCTAGATAAGAATTAATTTGAGGTGTGCATGAGCAATATGTTTATCATACCTTCCAACTGTCCCAATTCAAGGGCCGTAAAAAGAGATGGGGCTTACAAAATTGGTCTGACTTTTGCCCTAAAGTGGCCATTTCTGGCCATGAAGTGGTTGTTTCTGGGTGGAAAACAGGCATCTCTTGGTGGGTATGTGTGTATCAGGGCAGGGTTTATTTTGTCCCTATTCTATGTTGGGTGGGGGTTTTTTTAGTAAATTATGCTAAAAAAATGCCATATGTGTAAATAAGTGTCCAAATTTTGATTTTGTATCTACCAGCTATAAATTGAACATTTGAATAAGATTTGTGGCTCATTAGTACATATTTACCAAAACTAGATGGACCTGTCCTCTGATTTTATTTTGTTTGCTATACTAAATAGTTGTGCCCTACCTAGTTAGCAAAAATGGGGTCTCCCTTGACTCAATTTCACATGGGAGAGGGTACTATATACAAAGCACTGTTTATGTGCTATGCTTTCTCCCAGACGGGGCTTCCTCTAATCCCACACAGCAGGAAAGCTGTAAGGTCTGCACCTCATAAGAGGCCGGGGAGTGAGCATAGAAAATTGTAAAAGCTAATGCTGAATAATGCGTTCTCCTAGGGGTTTCAAGAAAAAATTGGAAATTATTTTTTTGTTTACTTTGCCATATGCACTATTTAGTAAAGCAAACAAGCAGCTATGATGCTGCTTGTTTGATTTACTAAATAGTGCATATGGCAAAGTGGTGACAAGTGACAAGTCCACTTAGAGTGCATTATAAACATTCCTACAGTGTTCGGGGAAAAACTATCTTTTAGGCCTCTAATAAACAAGACCAACATACTGAAGTCCATAGATTTAGGATATTAGGTATACAACAATGACAAGTTATATATGAAGAATTCCTTAACCTGGAATTCCTAAACTGGAATATAGGATTTAAAGTTATTGTCCATAGTAATAATATGTTGGCAAGTTGCGCATTGATTATATCTATGTTTAACACACATCAGCATCATCAGCTATTTATATAGCGCCAATAATTCCGCTGCCCTGTACAGAGCACTCACTCACATGAGTCCCTGCCCCATTGGAGCTTACAGTCTAAATTCCCTAATATACACACATACAGAGCGAGAGAGACTAAGGTCAATTTTGATAGCAGCCTATTAACCTACAAGTATGTTTTTGGGTTGTGTGAGGAAACCGGAGCACCCGGAGGAAACCCACGCAAACACGGAGAGAACATACAAACTCCTCACAGATAAGACCCATTTATATCAGTATAAAAATGGGAAATATGTATAATTGGAGTTGGGGATTAGTCTGACTCCCCCTAGTAATGTTTTGTTTATAGAGTGGGCTAGTAGGGTATTTATAGAGGGTTCCTTCTTAACAGCTACTGGTAAATTATCAGATAGTGCAGGAGATGCAGTTGGACAACTTTAATAATTTGCCGGTTCCTATGCACACTATTTCTGATTTTTAATGCTATATTATAGCATTGCGATGATCTGCAATGCATGGATGGTTTGCTGGATTGGATGTAGGTAAATAACTATCCAATAGATTTATTTACTTTCTCTCAGCTATGGCCCTATATGAAAATTGATCCACAGGAAAAATGTGTTGTAACCCATAACACTCAATCACATGAAATCATTTTCTAGCACAGTTAACAAATGGAAATCAAAACATGCTATTTGGTTATTATGGAATGTGGCACAGATTTTATATAGATTTTGATAGCCACATATGTCTTTCTTACAGGAGTAGTCAGACAAACTAAAATGTTCAGTTTTTTATGGAGCATGCTCCTGTGACAGATATTACCGGTAAAGTGCTTAAAATAATTATGTAATATAGTTTATTTCACCAATGTAAGCCCAAGTTTAAGATGCCAGCAATTGATTTTCATTTTATTGTGCATTTATTGTAATGTGTGATACATACACCGGACATATGAATTAATCAAAATGTATGCAATCTTTATCATTTTATTTTCTAGAACTTTTAAAAACAATAATGCATGTGGTCTGTTAGGGAATTTAGACTAACTCCAATGGGGCAGTGACTGATGTGAGCGAGTTCTCTGTACAGTGCTGCGGAATTATTGGAGCTATATAAATAGCTGATGATGATTATCCACCAGTTCTCTTGCTCTTTGAGATGACAAGTAGGATACACTCAGCTTATATCTTTATGCCACAACCTGCCATATACACACACATAACAAAAACTAAATCCTTGGGGGGGGGGGGGGGGGGGAATGCCCAACAGTACAATAACTATGTCTAGCAGTGTTATGCTCATAAAGTACAATATTACTATTATGCAGTGTTTCACTATAAAGAGAAACATCACTAATTCAGTAATCACGTGATGGATATATGGACAGATTTTCTTCCCCCGTAGAATTCCTGTACTATGCCTCTTTACAACATTATCTTCCTGACTGCGAAAGGGTTACTTATTTAAGGGGGTGGCTAACATTTTGAGCCCTATTATTTTTGAATCACATGCATTAATTCATACAGACAGCTATCCATACATAGGACAACAAATGTTCTTACAGGACACAAAGAACTATGTAAGTGATACAGCTGGTTCACTGACTTGCCACATTCCTCATTCTTTCCTTTTATCACATGCAGCCTTCAAAACATATGTACTTTCAGAATGTATTCTTGATAATGTTCGCAGAGAGAAGTGAGCTGGCAACTTGCACTGAGTCATTTCCTAATGCTGTTCGACACAGTACCGATTTCTAAGCAAAGCGCTTATATCCAATGACCACATAATTAGGTCACTGCTGCGTTACCACAACTGTCACTCTTATATAGCAGTGTTACATGTTTGTTTGACAAATGCTTCCCATAACAGTCCTCATAAATGACATAAACAATACATATGTGTACACTTACAAATGTGCAGGTCTGTTTCCTTGTCATATAAGATTTATGTGCAGTGATTATACATACACTGTACAACTGACAATGAAACATAGAGCAGAGAACGCTCATTCAGTCCATATAGTCCATTATCCTATTTCATTATAGGTGTCTAAGCCACAATTCCCTCCATCTCCAAAGAGCAGGACTGCAGTGTGTGTTCTAGATCAGGGATTCTTAGCCTGTGACACATTGGGGCACATCAGATACATTGAACACATTGAAGGTTTACTGCAACATTATAATTTTAACTTAAAATGACTGTTTTATGCAGAAAAAAAATCAAAGGGTAAAACCTTTACAGAGACAGGCAGGGGCAAACGCAGGATTTGTAGAGGGGGGTTTCCACACCACGCCGCCAGTGGGCATGACCAGCATATGCATGGGGGCATGGCTATAAATTTAGACAGTGCTTGGCTGCTCTCCAACTCTTTCTATCCCCATAATATACATGGGCAATGCTGCGTGCACTACTGTTAGGTGCACACAGCTCTCCCTTTTCAAGCAGAGCTGTGTGAAGCGGGAGCAGGGTCCAGCAACCTCAATTATACAATGCCCCAGGCTTGGAGTGGGGTTTCCAGGCACTAGGAACCCCTCCCCCCCCCCCTCGGTCTGCCTATGACAGGAGCATACTTGGTAAACTTACAGACTGAAGAGGTACATGATCACAAATAGTTTTAGAAATTCTGTTTTAGCTACAGCACTTGCTCTCTTCCTGTTGGCATCTTGTTTTTTACAGGAAGATCCTTAGAAAATGGAGACATTAATAATGGATATGGCATTTGGTTAATGGAATCATAATCTTCAGACAATGTTCTCATATGTAGAGAGAAACTGCTGTGATCAGTGGTGGAAGTGGGGGTGTATATGGTGGTATGTCATATTCATATTCCATTCACCTACATTCCAATTACATTTTTCATACAACCACTTCTATATTTCCATATCACCACTTCTATATTTCCACATTCACCATTGGCTGTGATCATATTATTGATGCCTACATCTGTGGATGAATAAGTCACACTTTGCCTTTGGCCAGCCGGGTTACACATGTGCATATCCCCTCAGCCTAGGACAGCAAGATGGTGAGTTGACCCTTACAGCCAGCTCTGGGCTACATTTGCCAAAGCAAATGAGTATTGCTCAGCAAGATTTGAATAATATATTACGGCAATAGTTGATTTCCTGCAGTATGTGAATATAGATATATATATATATATATATATATATATATATATATATATATATATTTATATGCAAACGCAGAGCAATATATGTGGTCTTAAGTTATCTTTCGTGACCTGGCGCATCTGTCCATTAAAACAATAGTTTCTTCAGAGGTAGGTTGTATACGGAACCCCAAGTCTTGTGAGGTTCATAAACCAGCGTCTACCAATCAGTAGGCTTACCTCAAAAATATCCAGTATACATTTCCATCATTAAAAAGTATACCAATGAAGCTGTTATATTTTAGTGGCTGAAAGATGGTGTGCAATGCCTATTAACATACAAATAGCTCAGCTATTAACAACTAAACAGAGACAAATGTACAATTAGTGTTCCAAACCTAATTAGATCTGTGATACTGTGGAGACATTAGCAGTAGTGAGAGTATGTCCAAATGTTCAAAGTGTTTAACAAAAGAAGATTTAAAAAAAAGATTATTAGCAACAGTAAAAGCTAAATATATCCAAATGTTACTCATTGATTAAATGCATGTATTGCACTAAATATCATACATTACATACAAAGCTATCAATGTATGATATTTAGTGCAATACTTGTATATATTAGTTAATATATATGTATATATATCCTTGTTTAAAATGGACTGAAGCAGATCTCACTAACAAGTTGTACATTTCTTATTAGCTAAACATAGCTATATCAGCTATATTTTGCTTTTACTGTTACTAGAAATCTGTTTTGCATTGATAAACAGTGTATATTGCTCTGTATATTACATAAACTGCTTTTATTATTTATTGCCTGTGTGGCTGTGAACTAAGTTGTGACTATGACAAATCAATGAGCTGAAGTGTCCTGATTTGTTTTCACCTTTGTGGTGATTTAGAGACTCATTGCACCTTAATACTTGCTGTGTTAGAGCTGCATTTATTCAGTAGAAGCACAAGTATTATTAGCTGGCCGACAGCATTAATCTATCATTTATTAATCAAAATATTTAGTCTAACCATTTATTACACATCAGGTTTATGGAGTTCTATAGCCTAAGAAAAGAGAGTACATAAAGGAACATTACTCTATTGGATATCTTGATACCGTGTCTGGTCTAAGAAGCAGTACATGGAGTGGAACCTACTTCTCCTTCCCTGATCTTACCCTATTATATGACCCTCACTCACTTTTACATTATAAACCTCTATTGCATTAATCCCTTTCTTACCCTACTAATTTTTCTTCTTCTTCTTCTTCTTCTCTATTTATATGACACCACGAGGTTTCTGCAGCACCATACAAAATACAATATGAACAGTAGACCATACAGGGTACAACAGTACAGAATAAGACAAGTAAAACCAAGACTCCAATAGCTCCAAGCATAGCAAGTACAGTGATATTAGAGAGGAAGAAATGGAACTGAGACAGAAGGGAAGAGGGCCCTGCTCATATGAGTTTACATACTAAAGGGTTGGGAAACAGACAGCAGGCATGAAAGGAGTCAGTGGAG
Organism: Mixophyes fleayi; assembly: GCF_038048845.1. NCBI lineage: Eukaryota > Metazoa > Chordata > Amphibia > Anura > Limnodynastidae > Mixophyes > Mixophyes fleayi. Next base: position 321,299,479 of record NC_134403.1, read on the forward strand.
AGAATCAAGCGCAAGGGGAGCGCTAATAGGAAAGATGGAGGAGGAGAAAAAGGATGGGGAAGGTTAGGTGGATGGCTGGTAGGCTTTGAGGAAAAGATGGGTTTTGAGTGCCCATTTGAAGGTGCTCAGATTAGGGGACAGACAGATGGTGCAAGGGAGGTCGTTCCAGTGGAGGGGGCCAGCATGGGAGAAGTCTTGAATTCTGGCGTGGGGTGAGGTGATCAGTGCGGAGGAGAGGTGACGGTCATTGGCTGAGCGAAGGGAACGGGAGGAAGTGTGAATGGAGAGAAGGCTGGAGATATAAGGGGCAGCGGAGTGGGAGAGGGCCTTGTAGGTGAGGATGAGGAATTACCCTATCACCTATCCTACTACATGCCATAAACCTATTAGCATATTCCAGGCACATTATGCTAATGCAAATTTGCAATAAGGTGAATATGTATATGAGACACAGTTCATTGTGTGGACAATGAGACCTATGCAGTTTGCTGGGTAGTATAAATCATTATTATTTATATCTCGCACTGTACAATTTTGAATAAAACTGAACAGTGCTGACATACTAGAAGAGACTTATAGAAGAGTCAGATGACTATGTTCATGAGAGCTTACAAGCTAAAGCAACAAAGAAAGATTAAAAGTAGATGGCGTTAACCTGAGCGTATAGCACATTTATTTCATGATGTAATACACTTTTGTAAGTGTTTTCCCTTTCTGTTTTGCTATCAGACAGATTCCACAAATGAATGCGGTCACACAAGTGGCCAAGTTCTGTTTATTGAGTATGTGCAGACTGACAGCATGAATCAGACAAGTACAATAGGCGGTTCTTGCAAAGCACACCTGTGATTTGTGTAATTACTAATCTACTACGCCAGCAAGAACACACAATTTACAGAAGAGTCCAAAACTCTACACATGTTTAATATTTTTTTTTCTCTCATGTGGAGACCTATTCAGTGAAACAAAAATAAATAAAAACTACTTAAAAGAGAAAACCTAACTATATGAGGTAACAAAAACATGAATGTAACTTGCAAATATATCAAATAAAGTAGAAAAACAGCATAAAAACTCATGAAATCTAAAGAAAACACTTCTGTAAGATCTAACTGAAAACTAGTTTTGTTTGCAAGTCTGTCGTATGGGACCTCATTCCTACTAAAGGTATGCAGACCTGTGGCTGTATAGAAGAGCTATCCATCTGACACACAGTCCTAGATATGTCCCAGACAACATTATAAATATGACCTCATTTCCTCTATGCCTCCCTTCCCTCAGGAAATCCTTAAACAATTCAAATATTTACCTCTGGAAAAATACCTACAGCAATCACAACCAGCATAACAAATAGTTTTAAAATGACATTGATATTGTGATCTCACCATGGTTCAACAGCTGATACCTCAGAGACTAAATGTCACCATGAATTAAACCAGTGAATATTCACCTAAAAACATGTATGCTGGGCTTGGTCCCCTGACTCTTTAAGCAATTTCATATTTTACTATAACCTCCACTTTTACATTCTCTTATCTTTTCTTAATCTTAAGTAGTGAAAAATGAGCAATGTTAACTCATACATCATTTGACTCCCTTCAGGGGCGTAACTAGGGCTGTGCGATAGGGTCGACTGCCCAAGGCACAAGGCTGAAGGGGGGTGCAGCTTATCAATATTTTAGGTTCATTTTATTAAAACTGATAAGAGGGCAGTATTTTTCTTTCTCACCACAGACGCTAACATTTTAAGTTATGGCTCTGACTCCCGTACTTGGAGATACTGTCCATGTTTTGCATCTAACATTTCGTCATGTATTTCACTGAATACATCGGTCTCCTAAACATACATGATGTTACCCCTAAAAGTTTCCTCACAGGAGCACAGGGCACCTTGTTTCCTGTTTAACTTACTACCATGTTTTCGCACAATAATTTGCAGTACATACTGGTTTGAATGGTGTGTCAGAGAGTTGTTATTTATTTAAAATAATTCCTCTGCAGGACTGAACACCTGGAAAATAGTCCTGTCACTAAATTCTTTAGATTTGTAAACATCCATGTTTCATCCAGGAAAATAGTAGAAAGTAGCAATGTGATTACTTCATTAGATTTCATTGAGTTTTGATATTGGATTGTTTTCATATAACTATCTTGCTGAGATAGTCTTCAATAGTTTGTCACTTAACATAGGGGCACAGTGGTTAGTGTGGCTGCCTCACAGTGCTGAGGTCAAAGCATTGGTTCCATATAGAGCCCATCCTGTGTGGAGTTTGTTCTGCATGGGTTTCCTCCGGGTGCACCAATTTCCTCCCACTCTCCAAGGACATAGGGATATATTTACTAAACTGCAGGTTTGAAAAAGTGGAGATGTTGCCTATAGCAACCAATCAGATTCTAGCTATCATTCTTTTAGTACATTCTACAAAATGACAGCTAGAATCTGATTAGTTGCTATAGGCAACATCTCCTTTTTCAAACCCGCGGTTTAGTAAATATACCCCATAGTGGCAGGTTAACTGGCTGTTCATGAAATTAACCCTAGCCTGTTTGTGTGTGTCATGTGGTAGGAAACATACAGTAGATTGTAAGCCCCACTCAGGAAGAGACTGAGGTGAATGATTCAATATTTTCCTTACAGTGCTACGTAATATAAATAACTGTTAATAAACAAAGTAAAATAAATAATTCTATGTGGAAGGATATGGTAAGAATATTAAGCCTTTGTCTTCTCAATATATAGCTGTTTTCTCTGTCTGCTCCTATCTACAGTTAGTAACCACATTGAAAGCACAGAAGATTGTCATCTGTCAGCAAATTAATCAATTAAATTACATGACATTGGAGCATGAGCAGCTGTTGTTGTCCAAACCCCATCTCATGACCTGTATGAAAGTCCTTGTTTTAAATATATCCATATACCCATATATTTCTATTTTTGACAACTTATAGGCTTTTCTTCCCTTTGTGCTGCAGGATTTAAATATTTTATTCAGTACAAATTAATGACACGAAGAAAAGATTAGATAGAGATGTCCATAAAACAACAAAACTCTTAACAAACTGGTGGCGTCAAACGCGTCAAGTGCTTTCGTCACTAGTTAGTGTGAAGTGAAGAGGAGGGAAAAACTGCAAGACCACTCCACAGTTAGAGATATGGGAAGCGAACATACAAAAGTATATAGATTTCTACCTACATGTAATGGAAAACTATAGAATGCATTGTTTCATGAGACAGAATTAATTTTTGTTGATGATAACACATCTCATTTGTATAGTGCCACAACTTTCTTCCAACTTAGATTTAGTTTGTGCCAATGGTATAAAGCCAAACGATAAAGTGTCATTTTAACTACTTTGTCCAACATACATGGTTGAAATTGATCCAATGGGTTAAACTAAAAGAAAGCTTTAGAAATTATTAATTGGCCACTGTAACACAATGGCAGATAGTTATTTGAATGAATTAATTATTACACTGATAACTGACTATGTAATAATAATATTTGTAGCTTATAATAATATTTTTCTATGTAGTCACAAGTTTCTGAAGCGGACAGCTGACATAAGCTGTGTATAAAGTTTCCTTTGCCAGTTCAGCATATAACTTTTGATACTTGATACACAGGTGGTCAAACTCTGAAGTCACAAGGACTGATTACAGGGTCCTAACAAAAACCTACAAGTTTCTCATGGCTATTGTTATACACTTAGTACACTAAATCAATGCTGGTCTTCAAAAACAAGCAATTAAAAGTGCATTTCACTTACAGCTATTGTCTTGATTACTATTACAAATATTAATGTAATAGTATTTATTGCAATCCACCACTACAAGCTGTGACATTTGTCTAAAAGATAATTATTACTTAGTTTTGGGAACAACTTAAACTTTGCCCCAACATTTTCTTTAATATATTATTACAAAATGATGTCATGCATGACATAAAATTGTTACATACTTTCAATGACATGCATAATATCATGGACCCCTAAAAATTAAGAACAGGATGCAGACCTACATATTAATTAGAAATAGAATGTCATGTCCATTCTGTGACAACACTCCCCCCTACAGGCTATTAGAAGATTTTTTTTTTTACAAAGGAGTGAGTTAACCAGATGTTTTGAGTGCTGCTTACTCAGTTATCAATGGTTTCAGGACAGTGAAGTTCAAATGGGTTCATCGTGTACATCATCACACCATTAATGATGACTTGGAGATAACTGTCATTCTTGAAATGTGAGTTGTTTTGAATCAGTGCAGCAATTACAACTAAATAGCCGTTATACATACACACATTCATTCATACATACATACTGGCAATATATAAATCCTGGTGATTGGTTCAAGCACTGTACATTGTTTACGTCTGTGTCTTGCTGTACACATTGTCATCTTTACGCAAGCCTTATATATAAGAAGCAGTATAGTTTTATATAGCACATTGTACAAGTAAAATAGATATTACATTATTAGCACACAAATTTAAATGAGTTCTTTAGTGAGAGATTGCACTATTAATAATTGAAGTTAGAATTAAAAAAATTCTAGTTTGATACATTCCATTGCAATAAGAACGTCTATTTTAAATTGTTTTCTGAAATTAACAAAAATGGCTTTGACTATTATAGCTGCCAGATTTAAGTTATATATATATATATATATATATAATAAGTGTTTACAGATTGTGTGTACATTACAAAGATTGCTATATTGCATTGTGACTTAGATGTACATGTATTATGTTGAAGTGATTGCACTCACCTGCGATTTGAGTAACTGGTGCTTGCGGATGCTGAGTTTTGATCAGGGTAGTTGTGCTGGAGAGTGGATGCTGGGAACTGATACATAAACCCAGTCCCATAGGTAAATCCAAATAAGCAGGAAGACCAGAGCAAAACCAGAGGATATTTCATTTTTATAAATGGAGAAATCATTTTTGATGTGAAAAATGAATGAGCAGATCCAGTGGCAAACTAGAGGATTCTAAACTACAACAGACCAAAAGCTCTGCAAAGCTAAACTAAACACACAGAAACTGGCTGCTCAAGTCATTCTCTGAACTAAAGTCCTTTAAATTTGGTGAGGTTTGCTCCAGTCATTGAAAAGGGGGCTGTAACACTTTAACATTACATATTACCAGCACCATCTGGTGGCGATTCTGTTAAATGTGCTAAAAATAAAAGCAAGAATCGCTGAAAGCAATGCACTTGAAGAATGGTACAATTTGAAGAAATGATAGGTATAAAAGTGCATGAATTTAACATTGAACACATTAAATATATGTATGTTGCATTGCACCATTATAATGAGTTCAGATGCACGCATTAATAGTCAAACATTGGAGCGTTCATCTAAGTCAATATTCACATTTAAAACGCATAATTCATAAGTTAAACATGAGATAAGGAGAAGGGGAACACTGGAAACACTGCTATATGAGGACAACATCCAACACCTCCTGTGAGTTCACCTCTATCTCATGCAGCTGCTTTGTGCACTCTCTTTTGAACTGACTGCAAATCATGCTCCTTAAATTTGATTTACCACAATTTTGTTTGCCTTTTATTTTTGTTATTGTTTGTGACCATACATTCCAGCCATACTAGATATTTAGCTTGCACCCCCTCTCACATGTGATCAGTTTTTGCTATTCACCATGATTTACTAATAACCTTTACACTTTCTCATGCATGCTCTCAGTTACTACTTACTCACCCTCTCACTCCTGCTTTACTAACAATCTACTTATTTACTAATGTCCATCTTCTGCACTGAACTGCCTGATTCAGCCACTTTTATCCAATTACTCTACTCTCATCTCTCTAATATCACATGGTTTTTCCTTTCTCACCACGCCTCCATGTACACATTTTCCTCCTACTTACCTCCACCTCTTTAATATCTTAGTTTTACCCTTTCCTTCATTATCCCCTGCAAGTAGCTTTAAAAGTTCTGCTTGCTGTAACCTCATCACTGCCAAGCCAACACTAAGTGGCACTGTACTCTCACCCACATATATCCCTCATTCATCGTCTTTCTCACATCTGGTCTCTGGTGACGTTCCCCAGAATTTGGACCCCACACAACTATCTGATTGAGTTTCATCCTCCACCACAAAATTTCCCAAGCACCATGTGCCTCCAAACATTCCAACCTTATTCTCATCTCTCCACTTTCTTACCTATCCATTTCCAATGCACTCTGTGAATGCCAGATCTGTCTGCAAGAAACAGGCATCCATTCATGACCTATTCCTCTCGCACTCCTTCATTCTCCTTAACATTACTGACCCCTGGCTTTCTCCTTCTGACACTGCTTCCTCTACAGCTCTCTCCAATGGGAGTCACATCTTCATCCACATTCCACAACCAGATGACCGACAAGGTGGCAGAGTAGGCTTCCTACTGTTCCCTAGTTGCAACCTATGTGTCATCCCTCTGTACCCTCCCTCCCTCTTCTTCTACTCCTTTGCAGTCCATATCATACATCTCTTCTCCCCACACCACCACGGCATTGCTGCCATCTATATCCCCCAGGACCGGTTTTCCACTTCCTGGAGAACTTATCCACCTGGCTTTCTTACTTCCTGTCCACTGACCTACCCACTCTCATTAAAATCTACTACCCCTACTGGGAATGTCACCTCTAAACTCCTCAAACTTACTTCCTCCTGTGATCTCTCCTAATGGACATAATTGGGAGAAATTATCCAGATTGATGTCACTTCCGGTGTGTCACTTCCAGTTTGTTCCGTTACGTTTTTCCCCTCTTGTGTGCTGGATCCACCGCTGAGTTGATGCCACTCCCAATAGTTCTCAAAAGGAACAGGCCACTCTGGTGATTTGTTATGTAAAGATTGTAGAATGCTAAAAATTTTCAATTGAAGAGCGGTTTGTCATGTTTGATAATTTCACAAAAAAAATGTAAAAGAAATTGCTGATCGTGTATTGGAAAATTTGGTAGCTTTAAAGTTGGATTTTCATACATGCATTGGCCAAGCCTACGGCAACTGATCTATCATGGCTTGAATTCACAATGGAGTACAAGCAATTCTGCTCGAGCAAAATTCATACTGTATTTTCTCCAGCTGTAGAAATCACACACTAAATCTTGTGGGTGTTGACTGCGCTGAGTATTGTAATGAGGCAATTACTTACTTTGGAATTGTGCAAAAATGTACAATATCTTCAGTTCCTCTCCACAAAGGTGGGAAATTGTGAAAGAGCATCTCACTGCTTCACTTCATAATATATACACAACTAGATGGTCTGCACACATTGATTCTGTTAAACCAGTTGCACATAATTTGTTTTCTTTGGGAACGGCTTTATGAAATATTGAAATTCAAATCTCACTGCAGAAACTCAATCAGAAATTCAGCCCATTAAGAGGTAGTTGTTGAAATTTGAATACGTTCTAATGTCATCTTTGTGGATAAAGCTACAATGATCAACCAAACTACCCTCCTTATTGGAGCACGCAATGCTACATTGGACACCATCAAATGTCTTATCAAAGACATTGAACAGATGCTTAATAAATGGGATGAGATTGTCATAGAGTGCAAATAATTGTGGTAAAAAACATTGAGCTTCCACCAGTTGTCACTTACCTACTCAGTCCGATGCCGAAAAGCACTATAGGGTCAACGTTTTCTATGTAGTCGTAGACTCCATTCTGTCTGGTCTTCATCTTTGATTTACTTAATTGGAAGTAATTTGTAACTTGTTTAAGCTTCTTTGGTAGTTCAAACAAATGAGTAATGAAGACCTGTCCTCCGCAGCTGAAAACTTTCAGCAACAATACAAAGATTAAGATTTCAGTGACAAACAAACAATTTCTCCTGAAATGAATTTATAGAAAAGCAAAGGCCAAAGGAAGTTAATACAGAAATCCTAGAACTAGGACTTTCTAGGGTGTTTCCCAGCGTTGCATTGTAACATGATTTTGTCCAGGAGACTACTTATTAAATTTTTTATTTAATTTTCCTTAATGAATCAGGCCCGATAACTATTTTAATGCATAAAAGTAGAGGAATGCAGTAGAAGAAAAGATCAAATGAACAATATAAACTCTAACAACTTAAAACCAAGGCAAATGTGTTACAGTCATGGCCAAAAGTTTTGAATGTGCCCACTCCCTTGGCTGAGAAGCAACCCTACACATGAATGGTCTCAGGATGCTTTACTGTTGGCATGACACAGGACTGATGGTAGCGCTCACTTTTCCTTCTCGGGACAAGCATTTTTCCAGATGCCCCAAACATTCTGAAGGGGGATTCATCAGAAAAAATGACTTTACCGCAGTCCTCAGCAGTCCAATCCCGGGACCTTTTGCAGAATATCAGTGCGTCTCTGATGTTTTTCCTGGAGAGAAGTGGCTTCTTTGCTGGCCTTCTTGACACCAGGCTATCCTACAAAAGTCTTCACCTCACTGTGCTTGCAGATGCACTCACACCTGCCTGCTGCCATTTCTGAGCAAAATATCCTTTCCTGTGACGCCCTTTTTGTGCAAAGCAATGATGACTGCACGTGTTTCCTTGCGGATAACCGTGGTTAACAGAGGAAGAACAATGATTTCAAGCGCCACCCTCCTTTTAAAGCTTCCAGTTTGTTACTCTAACTCAATCAACATGACAGAGTGATCTCCAGTCTTGTCCCTGTCTAACCTGTGTTAACAAGAGAATCACTGACCTGATGTCAGATGGTCCTTTTGTGGTAGGGCTGAAATGCAAGGGGAATGTTGTTTTTGGGATAAAATTCATTGTCATGGCAAAGAGGGACTTTGAAATTAATTGCAATTCATCTAATCACTCTTTATGACATTCAATAGTATATGCAAATTGCCATCATAAAAACTGAGGCAGCAGACTTTATGAAAAGTCATATTTGTGTCATTCTCAAAACTTTTGGCCATGACTGTACACTTAGATAAACATAAATATGACACAGTGTAGCTAACAATTTATTATTACATAAATGTGTATTGGAAAACCCTGCATTAATATATGCCTCACACATCATTCATCATCTTATCAAATGTTTCCATTTTTGATGCATATCTGTATTCATGGTAATCTTTATCAGTATCTGCCCTGTAATTGTGTGTAAAAACTGCTGTGAAATGTGCTTCTATTTAACACACATTCACATTTAAGGCCTAATTATTAAGACATGCGACACAAATATATTGAGCCTGATCATTAAGTAAAGGAAAAGCAAAAAAATGAGTAACTTTGCATCTTGGCAAAACCATGTTGCACTGGAGGGGGAGATAAATGTAAAATGTGGGGACAGATTTAGAGATGAGATAGGACATGTCCTAGATCAACTTTAAATTTCAGTGTAAAAATACAGCTATCAAGTATTGTGTGCTAGATGAAAAAACAGCCAGCATTTAGCTTATGTGCAAAATAATATACTAATTTTTACCCCCTGCATTGTAACATGGCTTTGTTCAGAAGAAAACTTACTCCTTTTCTTTGCCTTACTTTTCCATAATGAATCAGGCGCATTGTGTTTTTTTTTTAAAGGCATATAAATTGGCAGGCCCGGCGCTCCCATTAGGCAAGGTTAGGCACTTGCCTAGGGCCCGGGCTCTGGAGGGCGCCACAGAATGTAAATTACTTTAAAACTGTGCGGCGACCGCTGACCATATCTGTCACGGCCGCCGCACAGCATTCAGATGCACGGGGGAGGGGGGAGAGGCTATTGCTCACCACCGCCGCCTCTCTGCTCCGTCTCCTCCCCTCCACTCACTAGTGTCAGTGAGTGGAGGGGAGGAGACGGAACAGAGAGGCGGCGGTGGTGGGACAAGGTAAGGAAAGACGGGGTGAGGGGGGAGGAGGGCGCCGATTTTTTCAAAATGCCTAGGGCGCAATGGACCCTAGCACCGGCCCTGTAAATTGGGCATATGCATGTCCATATTTAACGAGAAGCGGGTGTAAATATACATCTGTTGATGAATACAGGTCTAGGTCCACTCTGCTCTAACAGCCAATACACTGCAGGATAAGTCCAATACATATGTGGATTATAAAGTCCCAAAAGAACGCACAGAAAAAAACCTGAATTAATGTCACGTGTTAATAATAATATAGTCATTAATGACAAAACTCTTTTTTTTAAATAGTTTTTTTTTAATTTTTCCCCTCCCATAAAAAAACATTTATTAGGATGTTATTAATGACTTCTGTAAATAAAATACTTTTCTACATTGTAGCCACATGATCTAGCTTGCATACGCGCCTGTCATCGCTAATATTCAGCATAGACCTATAGCTGGTGCATGTGATACGACAGAAAATATGTACCTTTGAGATGCCCAAAGCTTCAGTCAACATTGCTACGTGTGCTCGAATTCATCTCACCCTTACTGTACATTGACTACGTGCATATGCCCAGTGAATGATGTTGCCCATTTATGCAGCACTAAATACTTCGCTCCGCCCCTTTATGGCTATACCTAGTGGCTGAAAGTGGAAATTTAGTAGTATCAATATGGAAAATGTAAAGCTGGGTACACACTGAAGAATTGTTCAGACCGACATGCTATCTCAAACGATTATACCTACGACTGAATGTCCGATCAGTCTGACGAGTCATGCGTACACACTGACACGATTTACCTTCAGATCTGTGCTCTTCATCTGGTCCTTTTTCCGGTTCTCTAGTCCGAGAATGACAGCACAATATTCATTCATTCACTACTGTCACACTGATTAAAACCACCTTGTTATAGCTATCCACATGTCCTAAGGAATTTCGTTAGCTTCTGTGACTCTGAAACGAAATATTCTGTCTCAGAACAAACAAATGAATTATTCCTTCTACAGCACTCTCTACATTTATTCACTCTGACATTCAGTGCTAACATCGGCTGAAAAGAGCCCGACTCTGTAAACTCTATGGAGATCGTCAGCATGAGTGCATATACACTACATGATCGTTAGGTGATTAATCGGAAAAAATTGAACGGTACGACCAACCAAATGAGGCGATAATCATCTATTTGGGCAAACTTTTGACCATCATGTCACTACACACACTGACCCGACTTTCGAACGAGCAGTCGTATGTCGGCTGGTTGAGCCGATTATTGGACAAAAACCCTGTAGTGTGTACCCAGCTTATGGGAATGGAATTTGATGGTTTTACAATGAAGGCAAAAAGAGACGAGGCGGTATGGCATATGACTGTATACCAGCCACTTCCACCACTAGCTATAGCCATCACATATTTTTTTTTATAAATTCTGATTTTAATTATTTATGCATTATTTATATTTTTTCTTGTGATAATAATCCTCACATTGAACTTTTCAATACCACACCAAATACATATTTTTTAAAATGCATTACTTATCAGTTCTATATTACAAATGATCATATTTGACATGTTTAAATATGATGCTTAGTTTAATAAATGTTTAACTCACACAGCATAGAGAATGAGAACAAATATTAAAAAATGCATACAGGGTACAGTGCAAGAGACTTGAGAATTGTGCAACTTCATTATATTCAGAAAAAAATTATTCTAACTACGCTCAGCAAATGGATGTACTGGGAATTACATTTAGCATAAAAAACTAGAGGTGATCCATTCATAAAGAATGAGAATAACTGTTAGCAGATACTCCAACATGACCCCTTTCACCCAGTACAAAATGATCTGCTCCGAAATTCTCACCTAGATAACAAATGTGGTTATTTGGGAAGAATTAATTGATCGACAAGAAGCATGTTCATAAAACATCTGTTACTTATCTCAGGTAACTGCAATACTAAAATAAAGTAAGAAGTTTAGTGACGGAGTATTTTGTACCAGGTGAAGGGCGTCATGCTGGAGGGGCTGCAATAGGATCTTGCACAATACTTCACTAGCAATCAGGGTATCCCCAGTGATCTCTCTCCCGTTATTTAGGTACATCCATAACCCGTGTTTAGAACAGATGATTGTGGAAGTAGCAAACATGTTAAGCTAAAAAAGAAGAGGACAAATAGAAACACAAAAGTGCTACTTTGCATCTAAACAAGCTTAAAGCCTCTCAGATGTCCCTGGGTGTGGTATGTTTCTGGTGCATAATTGGACATTCAGACAAATAACAGGGAAGATTTAAGCTGGGTACACACTACAGAAATTTTGACCAACTTTTTATGCCAAGCGATTTTACATGCGAGCGATGGTCCGATCGCTCGGTCCATGGACTGCATACACACTAGCCTTGTTTAGGACGATAAAGGGAAGAGCGGACGTCCCTTTAGCGACTTTTTACAGCCATGTTGTCGTGAGCAATGACTGTAATTTCGTACTCACTGTTGTGGATCGGTCGGAAGTTTATACACACTACACAGCGGAAACGAGATTGGAACGAAAATATTAAACGGTACCACCAACCAAATAAGGAGATAATCGTCCATTTGGGCAGACTTTCGACAATCGTGTCACTGCACACACTGACCCGACTTTTGAACGAGCGGTCGTATGTCGGCTGTTTGAGCCAATTATTGAACGAAAACAGTGTAGTGTGTACCCAACTTTAGACACTGTACACCTTCTAAGTGATAACTTATGTTACTTATCATGTACAGCTAGAGATGAGCATAATCCAACAAATCTGAGCTTTACACTATACATCCATGTCAAGTCTCGGATTTACTGGAAATTACCCCTGCTTCTCAGATCTGAAACAAGGATAATTGTTCTTTACGGAAAATGTAGTCCTACCGAAGTCTGTGGGTATAACATTATATCAGAAGCACAACTACAATACCTAGAAGCCCATGAGGGAGCAAATGTTATTATTGGACCAATTTTTCAAGTCTTTATTACAATCATTATCATGTGCTATGGTCAATTTGTTTGTATGGTTTCTCATACTATGATGAATATGTTATTAAAGTAATTCTATCATTTTCAAATAAGCATTGCCCAAGCGATTGTATTGTGTTTCCGAAACACAAGCAATTTATTTAGCAAAAGCAATTTGTTTAGAAGTTCAATAAATAATTACAATACAATACAATATAGCGGATACATGATACCTATTAAAAGATGTTACATTAAAGCAGGAAAGTATGAAAACACCGAATACATTACATTTTCCTTATAGAGCTTCACCGACATCCATGGAACACAGCCATGCTCACATGTAGCCACGTTCAGAGAGAGAGAGAAAGAGCTGATAAAAAAGCTTGATAGTATCCGGTTTCAGTATAGAACATGTTTCCATTGGTTCAGGGTTCAGGACAGTCTAATGTAAATCAGGTCTTAGGTCAGTTCAAAGGATTTCTCTGGGAAGAGGGGATCACCTTCCCCCAACAGCTGAAAATATGTGCTTCTCAAGGAAACTGACCCAAACCAGTTATAAACAACTTAAAACACAATGCCATTTTGATCATTCAATCTTTTATCTTCCATAACTATTGATTGCAGGAAGCGATCGCAAAGCCAAAATTATAGGATGAGAGATAGTAATGTGCAGATCAAAATGACACTAAACATGATATATTTGCTAAATCCTGAGCCTTAGATACTTTTAAAGTGCTTTTAACATTATTATATTTAACTGTAAACTATATTACATTTGATTATAAACAAATGTGTTGTAAATAGTTCACCTTAAAATAGTTCCAAGTGAATGTGTAAGTGTATGTGTGCGTTATTTATCGTGCGATTGCGTCATAACAATTTCAATCAATATAGTTTATTTCATCCAATTATTCAACTTTGACAATGTGTATAAAGTTGGTCATGAATCTGTTGTGTTATACAATCCTGGGCATTTCAGAGGTGCTTCATTCTGCATTATTTTAGTGTTTATCTATAAATGGACTTTAAATTAGTGTAATATAAATGTATGTGATAGAAAATACTACCATATGGAAAAACAGCTTAAAATTGCATGATTTTATGGTTTTTGTAGCATTTTCATCAAATTTACTTTTTTTGGTCACATACAAAAACAAAAACAAAAAACAAAAACAAAACAACAGCATAGTTTTGCCAAATGCAAAACACAAAGTTTGTTTTGGAAATAACAAGTCACACCAACACAGCTTCTGGGGCATATTCAATTGTTGGCGTTACAGCCTAAAGTAATGCGCCCCGCACACTATTACAGTCCTTACGGTAATAGTGCGCGTAAATACCATTATTGCGGTACTTTTCACGCTGGATTTCAGCTTGCGGCTCAGGGAGCTGTGACCTGAAATCCGGCTTATTATTACCGTAATAATGATAATACTTTTTCCGCTGCGGAAAAAGTAAAAAATTGAATATGCCTGTCTGAGTTCTAACATCCTAGTGGTAAGGTAAGACATATGGGGTAACATATTGGAAGGGTGCAAAATTGTAAATGTGAAGTAACACAGTAATCAGCAATTAACTTAATTTGGTCCGTACAAACCATACTAATGAGAGTAAATGTCTAATTGGTTGCTATGGATTGCTCCACTTTAGAACCATAACAGTAAATGACCCTGAATGACATACATTTAAAACACGTTTTCACTTATACTCAAAATCAACAACTATTGTTTTAATGTATAGTTCTAATATGAGGATATTGTAATGTTAAACTACAAGCAACGATTGCTGTGACGTGGATTAGTATTCCCTAGGGCGCCAAGAGGAGGGGGGGAGCAGGTACAAAGTACCTGGGCCTGGAATTGTCTGGGGGCCCTGGCCTGACTGTTAGTGGGAGAATACACCCACCTAGTATAGCCATGCTCCTTTCTGTGGTTCTGGAAGAGGCCCCAAGACATTGTGCAGCTCACTTCCTAGCTCCCTTAGAGGCATATTTATCAAGGGTCCAAAAACTTTATATTTCATTGCAATAAAGCTTTTTGTTCACTCCGCCCAATATACCAAAGGGATACTGCTGGCGATAGAACTGCTACCCGTAAAGATAACCCTCGTATGCATTGGGAAGCCTATTTAATAAGAAGCGGTTCGGTATATATACTGCTGCAATATTTGTCTGGATAACAGATCAAAATCATTGAAAAAATGCTATATTCTGGTTTCTTCTTCTTTTTTTTCAAGTGTTCAATGGTATGTATATATATATATATATATATATATATATATATATACACACACACACACACACACACAAGTTAACCCGTGCATGATACCCATGCATTCTAGTCAAATCAAGCTACTTAAGGTGTTAAAAAGGTTCTTGTCATGCATTTGGGCCTAGCCCAGGCCTCCTCAGGGGAAGAGCGTTACTTCCCGACGCAAGCACCCTTTTTTTTTTAACGTGGTTTTGTCCACATGTCACCACCTCATCATTTTTCTCCATCACCTCATCCTTCATCTTCATCGTCACATCCTTCATCAAGCTACTTAAGGTGTTAAAAACTCCCCACTGTCACCCCCGACAACCACCAACCACTCCCAACTGTCACTTCTCCTTCAAGAAA
Source organism: Mixophyes fleayi (assembly GCF_038048845.1). Taxonomy (NCBI): domain Eukaryota; kingdom Metazoa; phylum Chordata; class Amphibia; order Anura; family Limnodynastidae; genus Mixophyes; species Mixophyes fleayi. The sequence continues at coordinate 321,314,913 of NC_134403.1, forward strand.
TATATAGGTCAGTGTATAACTCTGCCCAGCAGGTGGCGCTGCAGCTTGTTTTTTTTTTTTTTCCACACAGGCCACTAGGCATTTATATAGTAGATTATATATATATATATATATATATATATATATATATATATATATATATATATATATTTTGTAACAAAAGGGAGGCATTTAGCTGGCAATCTGTAAAGAAAGGGTGCAAGCAGGGGTGGGGCACTGTAGCTTTTAAATCGTGGGTTCCAGGTATTGCCGCTTTAAAACCGCTATTTTCACTGTCTCCATAGTATATAATGTCTTTTGGTACTGCAGCTGTTTAGGGCATTCAGATTTTACAAAGGAAGCTGATTTAAACCTTCGGACAAACTTCATATCTGATATATGGTAAATAGTGATTTAATTACTGCCGGGATTACACCCATCGTTATTCTCTTGTCGTTTAAAACCATGTCAGGGTTGACAGTGCCGCGCTAATGAGTACCAACGGCAAGCAGAGTAACATATTTGGGCAGCAGTGCATCGAGTTTAAGGATAAACAGGTGGAGGACATATGTATAACAAAATAATGGCATAGAGTCTTATTTAACTTACATGGTTTGAAAGTGCCTTTTCCCACAGCTACAAGGCCTGTCTGCAGTAAATGTGATCATACAGAAGCAGCTGATGGAAACTCCCTTTTAAAGGGAAGGTGGGAGTATCACCTGCCCATTAAGCTAGGGCTGTGGGAGGAGTTTCAGGTATAAAATCCTGTTTGTTTCACCGTTCAGTGTGACCCGAATCTAGAAAAGCTGGCTGGTGTCTAGAGAGCTGGTGTCTGTTTTATTCAGAAAGAAAAGAAAACTCCAAAATAAACTAACAAATTAAGACAAAACATAAAGAAGTTTCAACACAGTAACAGGCAGATATCAGGCTCTCTCTCAAAGCCCCTGTCCCCAGGCAGTGAGAGACTGACTGAGCTGCTTTTTAGCCTTTTACTAGCACCACTCAGGTGCAACTCCTGATTACCACCAGCTTAGACACAATAACATTTCCCTAAGCTTTTAAAAGAAGTAGGTTAGGAACCTATGTGAAATATACCTGCCCTCTGCTGTTTTGACTTAGGCCCGGAAAACTTGTAGCACCTACACAGAAAGACCCAAGACAATGCATCTGCATTAGCTAACTGTGTAAGATCCTTTCAGTGTTTTTTTTCTGCCCCTAAGTGTCCTGTTGTGATGTGGCCATGAGCTAGATCGAACATGGTTCTCCCATATGAGCGTGCAACTACCAGTTGTTCTATCACATCCTCATCCCTTTTTGTCATTTGGTACAGAAGCTCATTATGAATGGCCAAGTGTGGGTATGGCTCCACATTAATGACTTTTACATTTTCTCTGGCTTTCACTAGAGTGGGGTCTCTTAACTGCTCTGACATAAACAGGTCTTTCCTCACCTCAAGGTTAGGCATACTTTCAGTTCTGTCTATAGCTTCTCCTGCCCCCATAGGAAGTGATTTATGTTGGTCCTCATTATTTATTATCTTAGCAAATGGAAACGGCTCCATGAGTTCACAGGACACACCCATTGCCAGCAGACCATCAGTGCAGTCAAACGGCTCTATACTCTTCACACCTGAGACCACATGGGATTCCAATAACTTCCAAAAATGAGGAAACCCTCTCTCTATTATAGTATTATGCACCAAGAAAGGGACCAACCCAACCTATACAACCAATGAACCACAAGAGGTCTTAGTATTCTGTCACTGCTGAAGTAAATATTGAGTGTCACCATGCATACAAGTTACACCAACAGTTGTTCACTGCCATTTTGAGGAGTTTACTAACCCTGCTTTCACAAGGGTAATTAATCTTCTTGAGTCTAACAATGCCTCTATCTGGTTGCCCTCCATTTTATTTACACATATTTTTTTTCTGGCTCTGCCAGAGGTAAAACAGTATGACATTCAAAAGCAGCATCACATTGCATGGGTTCTTGCATGACCGGACAATTAGCCACAACATGTCCTGGCATAACACACCTGAAACATTTAATTGTTAAGACTTTGGTGTGGTTGAGGCCTTTCTGGCCTTACTGACCATCATCCAGGCCCAGTGTCAACGGTCTTCACTTTTAAGGGCTCTTAACCATCCAGTAACTTTTTCCCATAAAACAGTCTTACCAGGTAATGATGAAGTGTGTGGTCGCGAGTCTCATGGGCGCTGAGGCACAACCAACAGTTCCTCTGCCAGGAGATACCTCTCCACAAGCTCTCTCGACCAGTTTGTCAGCAGTCTGAAGGTCTCCATTACTCACCCAATTACGCAAAATCACGGGTAGAGACCTTAGATACCAGTCCATGACGACTCTTTCCACCATCTGTGGACTGGCTAACGTCTCAGGCTGTAATCACTTCTTGATCAGGTAAATGAGGTCGAGCATCTGTGAGCGAGGCGGCTTGTTCAAGGAGTAAATGCAGCAGCGCACTCATTGCGCACAAAATGCCATGTAACTCCCAGGTGAGTCAATTTCAATTTTTCATAGATTTGCAGCGCTCAGATCAAAAATAACTTTTTGAGGCACTCTGGCTAGAAACGGTGCCAACAGGTCAACCCACTGTTCTTTGGGCCAATCCTCACGCTCTGCAGTTCTTTCAGAGGTAGTAAGATGTGCCTCCATTTCATCAGCCATAGTCAATTTTTTCAGAAAGTGACTAGTTCGTCTGGTAGTGGAACTAGACACTGAGGTAGAGGACACGCTTTTAGCCACTGCTGTCAGCTGTTGTACTGTCACATTTCTGTGCTGAGAGCTGAAAATGACAGCTATAGAGCCCAGAGTATAGGGAAATCATATAATATTTATTGAGCAGATATGTTCCAGATAGTGCAGAAAATGGTACCGAACACTGCAGACACTGAACAATGGATCTCTGGGTTAGGCTGAAAGCAGGTAACTACACAACAAATAATACGGCTGGTGCAGGTGAACAGGCCAAGTGGAAAGAAACCAGGATATCGGCTAGCAGTTTGCAGAAGTCCCAGGGAAAAGGAGAACTAGGAGGAGTGACAAAAGAGAACAACATCAGGAACAGTAACATCAATGACCAGCAAAGGTGAACTGAGGGAGGCACATGTAATTAGGGAGAGAACTGGTGCAGTGATTAATGAGAGGACTAGGTTAACCCTGGTACAGAGGGAAGAGGCAAGGGTGCAGTAGCAGAATCTCTGGTGAGACAGTGGTACTGCAAGGCATATATAAATAACACCAAGTCCAATGTGATCCAGGAGACAGGAGCTGCCGAGAAAAAGCAGCATGCTGATGCGGTGCTGCAGTACAGACAAGGGCAGAACCTGACATTACCCATACCCCCTTAGGGCGGATTCCAGACACCACAATTCACCAAAAATGGTTAAAAAAGTCTGAATCGGTCCAATGTTGGTCGCCTGGCAGAGAAGTTCTCATCCAAGGGCGGAAAGGAGATAGATATTATGCCAGAGGGAAGTTGAGGCACCACAGAATCCACTCTCTTGTTTTTCACTTTCTTTTATTAGATTTCCTCGAAATGGGAGCCTGAACTAATTGAATGGAACATAATTGTATTTCCTGGACTGGGATGATAGAAAATATAGCCGGATGCACTGATGACCCGCAAGTTGGCATTGCGGGAGATGACACAAACTTGCCGATTACTGCCTCAGTAAAGAGTTACAAATCAGACAGGATGGGATTAATTCCAACAAAAAGAGTTTGTCCATTCCATGGCTTCTTCTCCAAAATTAGATAATAGGAACAGTACCTACCTTTTTGGGTTGTTAACAAGGCTAGGTACGGAGAAAAAATATGAAGCACAAAACCTCAGAAGGGCTCTAAGTTGGGAAAGGTTCCCATCAAAGTTAGGTGACGTCTCAAACTGGACACCCTTAGCAGGAGACGACTCAGACTGGACACCTTCGGCAGGAGGCAGCTCAGACTGGGCACCCTCGGCAGGAGACGCTCGGACTGAGCATACTTGAAGGACGGCACGGACTGGGCATCTTAGAGGATGGCCCAGACTGGGCATCTAGGAGGACGGACAATACTGGGCATCTAGGAGGACGGCCCATACTGGGCATCTAGGAGGACGGCCCATACTGGGCACACTTGTAACGGACAGCACTAGGAAAAGCCTCAGACCGGAAATCACCAAGAAGTAACTCGGGATGAACCGCCTAAAGTGGCAACTCAAGCTGCACCGCCTAAAGTGGCAACTCGGGCTGCACCGCCTTAAGTGGCGACTCAGGATGCACCTCCTTAAGCGGTTACTCGAGCCTCACCACATTAAGTGGCGACTCGGGCTGAATCAAGGAGCGAAGACAAAGGCTGACAGCTTGAAACTGGAGGTGGAGGCTGACAGCTTAGAACTGGAAGCAGGGGAAGGCAGTTTGGAACTGGAGACAGAGGCTGGCGGCTTGGAACTGGAGACAGAGGCTGGCGGCTTGGAACTGGAGACAGAGGCTGGCGGCTTGGAACTGGAGACAGAGGCTGGCGGCTTGGAACTGGAGACAGAGGCTGGCGGCTTGGAACTGGAGACAGAGGCTGGCGGCTTGGAACTGGAGACAGAGGCTGGCGGCTTGGAACTGGAGACAGAGGCTGGCGGCTTGGAACTGGAGACAGAGGCTGGCGGCTTGGAACTGGAGACAGAGGCTGGCGGCTTGGAACTGGAGACAGAGGCTGGCGGCTTGGAACTGGAGACAGAGGCTGGCGGCTTGGAACTGGAGACAGAGGCTGGCGGCTTGGAACTGGAGACAGAGGCTGGCGGCTTGGAACTGGAGACAGAGGCTGGCGGCTTGGAACTGGAGACAGAGGCTGGCGGCTTGGAACTGGAGACAGACGCTGGCGGCTTGGAACTGGAGACAGACGCTGGCGGCTTGGAACTGGAGACAGACGCTGGCGGCTTGGAACTGGAGACAGACGCTGGCGGCTTGGAACTGGAGACAGACGCTGGCGGCTTGGAACTGGAGACAGAGGCTGGCGGCTTGGAACTGGAGACAGAGGCTGGCGGCTTGGCACTGGAGACAGAGGCTGGCGGCTTGGCACTGGAGACAGAGGCTGGCAGGTTGGCACTGGAGACAGAGGCTGGCAGCTTGAAACTCGCACATCGGGACAGGCGGCTGAAACTGGCACCTCATGAAAGCAACTGGAAATAGCACCTCAGGGCAAGTGGCTGGAAATGACGCCTCAGGGCAAGCGGCTGGAACTGACACCTCAAAACTGGCAGCAGAAGCTGGCACCTCAGGACTGGCGGCTGCAGCAGGCACTTCAAGACAGGGGACTGGAGCTGGCACCTTGAGACAGGGGACTGGAGCTGGCATGGTATAGTAAAAGCATATAATATTTATTAAGCAGATATGATCCAGATTATGCAGAAAATAATACAAACCGAATATTGGAAACACTGAATAATGCATCTCTGTGTAAGGCTGAAAGCAGGTAACAACAAATAATACGGCTGGTGCAGGTGAACAGGCTGAGTGGAAAGAAACCAGGATGTCAGTTAGCAGCTTAGAGTAGTTCCAGGGAACAGAAGAATTAACAAGAGTGACAAATGAGAACAAGAGAGCAACAATATCAGGAACAGCAACATCAATGACCAGCAAAGGTGAACTGAGGCAGGGAGGCATAAATAGGGAGAGAACAGGTGCAGTAATTAATGAGAGCAGCAGGTTAACACCTGTACTCGCTTTCACCCAGGACACGTATCATGTTGTAAACCAGGCCTGTCCAACCTGAGGCCCTCCAGATGTTTGTGAAACTACAAGTCCCAGCATGCCCTTCTAGCAATCAACAGGTTGTCTATTGGCAAAGCATGCTGGGGCTTGTAGTTTCACAACATCTGGAGGGCCGCAGGTTGGACAGGCCTGTTTTAAACAGTCTCTACAGAGTATCACTCCCAGAATTTTATTTTCAAAGCCGGCTCAGGCCTGCTGCTGCTTTCAACATGCGAAAATCTTTTACTGCAAACTTTTTTTCCATCAAAAAAGGAGGGTCCAATAACATCTCTTACCAATAACATTTCCCTGGCATTTTAAAACAAGTATGTTAAGAACCTAGGGGAAATATACCTGCCCTCAAGCACTAATCCAGTGATTTTGTCACATTACATATACAGTGGTCAAAGTGGACATTTAGAAGTGGTGGTATCTATAATATAAATGGCTAGTGGCGTGTGTTAGTCTGTCTGTGTGTGGGAAAAAAAAACAACCAAGCTGCAGCGCCACCTGCTGGGCAGAGTTATACACTGACCTATATATTTCTTGAAGGAGAAGTGACAGTTGGGAGTGGTTGGTGGTTGCCGGGGGTGACAGTGGGGAGTTTTTAACACCTTAAGTAGCTTGATTTCACTAGAATGCATGAGTATCATGCACGGGTTAACTGACCTACTAAATTCTTAGTGTGTGTGGAAAAAAAAAACTCAAAAAGGGCTGAAATTTGGTATACTGACATTATTGACGAATTGAGGGGTCAAACTCATTTTCGTGAGGTAATTTTACTTCATGAACACACATGTGTACAGTGGCGGATCCAGGGAGGTGCGATCGGGGCAATCGCCCCCCCCCCCTAGCAGGGGTTTGCTGCCGACGGCTGCACACTATGTGCAGGTCCGTTTGGCAGTGACAGTGTGCTGCCCGGCTGCTCGGATTGTGTTTTTAACACAATCAGAGCAGCCAGGCAGCACACTGTCCCTGCCTGTCACTGCCGAGCGGACCTGCACATACTGTGCAGCCCCCGGCAGCCTCAGAAGTCGGAAAGAGGGCGGGGCCTAAATCGCCCCGCCCTAACATCCCCCCGGCGAGCAAACATTTTCTAGATCCGCCCCTGCATGTGTAGCGGCGTGTGTTAGTGTGTGTGTGTGTCTGTGGAAAAAACTATTTTCTCAGAAAGGGCTCATCCGAATGACCTGAAATTTGGTATACTGACATTATTTGACAAAAAAATGCATGAGTATCATGCACGGGTTAACTTGTGAAAAATATAAAGGGATCGTAAGTAAATGGAATTTGCCAGTAGGAAAGTGGTGGTATACACCCCCCAGTCTGACTGCTGTTTGTGTCTATGTTAGTGAATATCTTTCACAGTTATTTAGTATCGAAAAAAGTAACCTATTATACCACATAGTGACAACACGACAATGTGACAAAACAACAGAGTGACAAATGCTGAAAACATAAATTCTTGGTTGTAAACAATTGTTTGACTGGTGGAAGGAAATCTCGCAGCAACACGACATAATGACAACATGACAAAGCAGCAAATCTTACTTTCTAAATACCACTTTACCAACTGTTACACATTACAAATCGGGTGACCAGGTGACCCTGCTTTTATATATATATATATATATATATATATATATATATATATATATACATATTGTGAAAAGCGTGCAGACAGATGGCTCCTTACACAGGTTTCTGCTGAACCACTTTGATGTTTATATACTTGTCAGGATGGATGAACAGTCTTGGTAGTGTCTTCAGCAACCAAATCAGACATACAAAGAAGTAAACACAGTCCCATAGCCCTAAACTCTGGCTATCACAGCTAGGTCCCTAACTGGTCATTGGCAACTTATTGGCTTCAGTCTCCCACCCAGAACACAGGATAGCTGTTCATGCCTCCTCCCCAACACTGCTCTATCTGATTCCTTGATTGCTTAGACACAGGTGCTTCACCTGGTCTGCTGTGCTGTGTGTATTCGTGCAGATTCAACCCTCCCTGCACCTATAGGCAGTGGTTTCCCAGGGAAACCATCACTCTTTCCTCCACTAGAAGGTGGCAAAGTATCTCAATTGCATAGTATATATATATATATATATATATATATATATATATACACACACATATATGTATATATACACACACAGACACAGTGGTTGAAATAGACATTTGAAGTGGTGGTATGGAGAATGATAGTTTTACAATCAAAGCATTTTTTAAAAACACATTTTTTGAAAGTGGATTTGTAATTTACATTTGAAGGTGCCGTTAAGATGCTAAAATTTAGTCTGAATTGACTGCACAGTATAAGTCATTCTGGAACCATTTTATGGATACAACTTACCTCAAGTTTAATGAATGAAAATAAACCAACAGACAGCATCTAAATATAACAAGTTATATATAAAATGAAACTCAAAACAAGTGTACACCCTTCCTTATTTCCTCAGACATTTTTATAGTACGATGAAGACAGGAAAGGAAGTAAACTTTTCTACACAACAATCACTGACTTCATTAACTCTGACATTGTTGAAGTTACCAAATGGCAAACAAATACAAATGTTTTATTAAACAAGCAAGAAAATTAAAATTGAAAGTACCGTATATACTCGAGTATAAGTCAACCCGAATATAAGCCGCGGCACTTAATTTACCACAAAAAACTGGGAAAACGTATTGACTCGAGTATAAGCCTAGGGTGGGAAATGCAGCAGCTACTGGTAAATTTCAAAAATAAAAACAGTGCTGGATATCGTTAACACTGGGCTCCCAATAATACAAACGTGAGGTTGTAAATAAATATATCAAAATTTACTGTTATTAAACATCAATAAAATTATATAAATACATAATATATACCCATATCCTAATAAATTGTACACAAATGGTTAAACTAAACCCTTTGCACTTGGTATCAAGCCTAATAGGTGAACACAGATATAAATAACATTCACTAAAGACAACTCAGATCATTAATATAGAAATCAATGAGACAGTCTGTGGATACTAAATACATGTGCCAGTTCCATTTATTCTCCTTTAGAAGGTGATGAGCAGTTACTCCTAAGTGTTCAGAACAGTACAGTAATTTAGGCTTTAGTAATGCAAAAGATGCTGCTGATAAAATAGCTCAGATAAAGATAAGTTTGATTTTGTTTGCTGGAAAAAACATTTTAACAGAACAATACAATTTGCTTTGTGTGATTTAACCCTTATTATACTTGAAGTTTGGGATGTTTTTAGACTTTTCAATGATTTCACAGTTATGCAAAGGAATCTTCAGACACTTATTAATAGGTGACACAAAATGAAAATATTGGACTTTAGAAAACTGATGCAAATAATTGCAGTGGACAAGTCAGGGTACTCTGACCAGCGGGGCTAGATGGAAATGTCCCGGTCTTTAGCTTTGACTGACAGGCTCCTTTTCATTTAACTTTATTGTTCCTTGTGCAATGAACACACAAAAATGGGCTACAATAAAATGGTGGCTGACAGTGATCCACAGAGGCTGCAGATGCCTGCAGATGAGCAGGGGAGACTGGAGAACGGAGACCAGGTAAGTGGGACTCGAGTATAAGCCGAGGGGGGCTTTTTTCAGCACAAAAAATATGCTGAAAAACTCGGCTTATACACGAGTATATACGGTATATCAACATTGTAATTTAAATTGTAACGTATATATTTTTAATCTGTAACATAATAAAACTTTTAGAATAGTTTAAAAATATTCTGCACTTCCATTGATTGAGCATAGAATTAAATGAGTGTGTCTCAAATTAGGAAAGGCCAGCGCAGCTATTAGGCACAATGGATGGCCACTGAGAGCAACAACATTTAGGGGGCGCCTAAAACACTGAATAAGTGATGTCATATAGCTCATGTAAGGGTTTCGTTTTCTCTGCAGTGTCCCTGCACTGACCACCGACCACCCCAGGGCTTTGGATTAAACACATCTTCCATCCTCATTAGTTGACAATTCTCCCGATTTAGGTGGGACAGTCCCAATTATGAGGGGCTGTCCTGACATCTTGACAGTGAGGTACATTTGCCATATCTGCTGGGAATGCTGGTAACAGTGGTGAGCGGGTTCCACACACACCTACCCTGGTGCGTGCAGCAGTTCAAGTGTTCCCTGCCTATCGTTTCCTTCCTACGGTGTACGAGTGAGATAGGAATGGGTTACAGGGTGGAGAATGAGGTAGTGGAGATGAAATACAGGTTGATTGGTGCCTGTTAGTATTCATGGATGGATATTACTACATGGAAATGTAAATCCTAAACAACTTAAATAAATTAAGCAATTTCATGAATAAAATGTAATAAATGCAATTTAAGGGGTTGGAGGGCTAAAGCTATGACCAGAGTGACTGGTACCCTAGTACTGACCCTGAGAGTAGGGCACACATTTAGCTTTAATATAATCCTTGTTAGTTAATAATTAAATACTTGTGATATATTAAGTGTTGAAACTGTCCAGCATAAAGGCTCAAACCTTTATTTTCTTGTCTCTACTCACTCTATCCACATTGGAACATCTGAAAGCACCCACTGTGATCTTTGAAAATGTGCCAGACACCACTCTTCAAAAAAATACAAAATACACAAAAGGAATACTAACAATATGAATATTTAATGTGTAATATCAAAAGCATAGTGAAATAAATTTCACACTCATATATATCTCCTCTTATTTAAAATCACACAAATTGCATCTATAATTTATCGGAACTAATTCCTACATTTTATGAAAATAATTTTTGAGAAGTTGAAAATTGGAGGGCATATCTGTCAACAACACCTGCAAGGCTGGCCTGGTAAAGTGGTAAGTTAGCCCTCACAGCTCTGGGTCACTATCACTTGGACAACTATATTATTGCTCAGCGGCCTCTGGAAGACAAAATCAGTTATCACCGGCATTTATCATAAGTGCAGGTGATAACGGAGTTTTATTAAATTAAAAAAAAAAATCTATCTTTTGCCCAGGTGGGACTCTCTATAATACATAGGCCCCTGGGTGCCAAAGTGGGTAGTGCCAACAGTCCTGCTATCACTTTTTTAGAAACAGATATTGACTGCAAACAGCTAAGCTAACAAAAAAAAAAAATCTGGGCTAAGAGTGGAGTGATCACCCCACAGTGATGTGGGGTGTTATTTTAATTAACCACAGTATACAACAGTTTATTTAACAGCTAAAAAAAATTCTAAACAAACTAAAGAGCAGGTTAGATGTTGATCTTTGTGTCAAGCAGAGGTAAGCTACACACATGTGCAAAAGGTGCATAAAAAGTACATCAATAGCGCTCATATATTTTTTATGTGCTTTGAACTATTTTTGTTATGCTGAACAGGATTCCATTTATAAAACTGAATATAGTCCTGCTCAGTGGACGAAAAATATATGTCCCTCAAAATTAGCAATTCAAATCTATGCACATATGTAGATCTCCCAACATTTGTGCTTATACATTCTTTGTGATTATAGTCCTTCTACGCGGCATAGACAGTCAGCTCAAATTTGGACTGTCCTGCTTAAATCCTAGTGTAACTTCCAATGGAGCCCCAGGAGCTCATCAAAGGGAACTGGATATAAATTTATTAGCATTATCACTTTAAATCACAGTATAATAACCTTACATTATGTTTTTTGTCGCTCCAAGTGTTTCTGGTGGATTTGGATGCATTACTGCACGGTGGACCCTCGTTTCACTGGTGGTGTTCCTCGCAGTTGCATGTAACCTATTCATGGCCGGCAGGAACACATTAAACGGGGTAAGTAGGGCAGGGGGGGCCCAAGACTGAGGGGCACTACCCACCCCCCCTACCTGCCATCCCCGCTTGTCTGCTGACACAAAAAAAAATTAGAAAGAAAAAACGAGGCAGCGCCGGCGCCCTCCTTCCCCTCCACTCTGCCCTTTCTCACTGACAGTGTCGGGTGTGACGTCATCGCATCCTGACACTGTCAGTGAGGAGCGTGCAGAGAGGAGCAGCGCACCGAGCCAGGAACAGAAGACAGAAGAAGAGAAGAAGCCAGAAGAAGGTCATAAAAAGGTAAGTAAATAATGGAGGGGTCAGCAGAGGTTGAAAAAGAAGAGGGGGGGAGCTAGGTTGAAAAAGGAGGGGGGGCAACAAGGTTGAAAAAGGAGAGGGGGGATACAGCAAGGTTGAATAAGGAGAGGGGGGCTTACAGCAAAGTTGAAAAAGGAGAGGGATGAGAGCAAGGTTGAAAAAGGAGAAGGGGGTCAGCAAGGTTGAAAAAGAAGAGGGGGAACAGCGTGTGATTGAGGAGAGGGGAGGCAGCGTGTGATAGAGGCCAGGGGGCAGAGTTTAGTGAAGGAGAGGGGGGGCAGCAGGTAATGGATGGGAGAGGGGGCAGTGTGTGATGGAGGAAAGGGAGGCAGCAATGTGGATGAGGAGAGGGGGGGCAGCAATGTGGATGAGGAGAGGGGGGGCAGCGTGTGATGGAGGAGGGGAGGGAAAGCGTCTGGTGGAGGAGAGGGGGGCAGCGTGTGGTGGAGGAGATGGGGGTAGCGATGTGGATGAGGAGGGGGGCAGCAATGTGGATGAGGAGAGGGGGGCAGCAATGTGGATGAGGAGAGGGGGCAGCAATGTGGATGAGGAGAGGGGGGCAGCGTGTGATGGAGAAGAGGGGGCAGCAATGTGGATGAGAAGAGGTGGGAACAGCGTGTGATGGAGGAGGGGAGAGAAAGCGTCTGGTGGAGGAGAGGGGGGCAGCGTGTGGTGGAGGAGAGGGGAGCAGCAATGTGGATGAGGAGAGGGGGGGCAGCGTGTGGTGGAGAAGAGGGGGCAGCAATGTGGATGAGAAGAGGTGGAACCAGCGTGTGATGGAGGAGGGGAGAGAAAGCGTCTGGTGGAGGAGAGGGGGCAAGCGTGTGGTGGAGGAGAGGGGAGCAGCAATGTGGATGAGGAGAGGGGGGGCAGCGTGTGATGGAGAAGAGGGGGCAGCAATGTGGATGAGAAGAGGTGGGAGCAGCGTGTGATGGAGGAGGGGAGAGAAAGCGTCTGGTGGAGGAGAGGGGGGCAGCGTGTGGTGGAGGAGAGGGGAGCAGCAATGTGGATGAGGAGAGGGGGGGCAGCGTGTGGTGGAGAAGAGGGGGCAGCAATGTGGATGAGAAGAGGTGGGAACAGCGTGTGATGGAGGAGGGGAGAGAAAGCGTCTGGTGGAGGAGAGGGGGGCAGCGTGTGGTGGAGTAGATGGGGTAGCGATGTGAATGAGGAGAGGGGGGCAGCAATGTGGATGAGGAGAGGGGGGCAGCAATGTGGATGAGGAGAGGGGGGCAGCAATGTGGATGAGGAGAGGGGGCAGCAATGTGGATGAGGAGAGGGGGGCAGCGTGTGATGGAGGAGAGGGGGGCAGCATGTGACAAGGGGGCACCGTGTGATGAAGGAGGGAGCACTGTGTGATGAAGGGAGCACAACCAAACTAATTTTCCAAAAATTTAAAATCGCATTACAAAGAATACATATTCTTCATTTATATTATTCATAAAGCAATTTGCTGTTTAATGTATGTATTTGTATTACTCTCTTTATTAAAGTATTATTATATGATTTGTACTAAAAGGAAAAAGCATTATTGAATGAACAAATAGTTTATAAAATTTATTTTTTGCAGGGGGGCGCCCGACATGCTAGTACTGGCCCTGAACATATGAAACAAAACTGTAGGGTAAGAGACCTCACAATAACGTATTTTATTTGTAATAATTTAACTCCAATGACGATTTTCCATCAGGCAAAAGCAAATGAAAATCTCTAGTGGAAGATATTTTAAATTGATGAATACAGACGTATCAGATAAATTTGGATGGTGCTACTGCCTTGAAGGAATTACTAATTAGTGCAAACCTGAAAAGGGGAACAGTGTGATGAAGGGGTACAGCGGATCAGATGTGATAAGTCTCTTTTCTCAGCTAGGCAGGGGGATGGTGTTATGTGATCGCCACATTCCTAGCTTGAAGGCACACAAGAAGGTTCCTGTGTGTCCGAGTTAAAAATAGTCTGGAAATGTGCCAATTATACAGTTCTTTGTTAATTTACAGATTAATATATATTTGTTATGTTTATTGTTACATAATGCATCCCCAAACTCATTGCTTTTCGTGAGTAGAGCTTCCTCTAAATCTAAACATTAATCATCATCATCATCTGTTATTTATATAGCCCCACTAATTCCGCAGCGCTGTACAGAGAACGTACTCACATCAGTCCCTGGCCCAATAGAGCTTACAGTCTACCTTCCCTAATACACACAGACTAGGGTCAATTTGATTGCAGCCAATTAACCTACTAGTATGTTTTTGGATTGTGGAAGGAAACCGGAGCACCCGGAGGAAACCCACGCAAACACGGGGAGAACATACAAACTCCACACAGATAAGGCCATGGTTGGGAATTGAACTCATGACCACAGTGTTGGGAGGCAGAAGTGCTAACCACTAAATATGTAAAGGTATCTGTGTTGAAGCTATGATATGCTGTTTGTAAGGAAAATAGGTCTATCTTCTTGCAAAACCAGGGAAGGAATAAGTTGTGCATGTTCATAAAGGCTTTGTGAATTGGCGTAGGCAACCTAATTCTGACTAGTTGTCTCAGTACAGTCTACTTCTTCTTCTATATTGGCCACCCTGCTCAAACATCCACTAAGATTGGTGCAGTACTTCAACAGTTTATTTGAATTTATGGCAGAGGGGGAAACTGGTTTTAGACCTATATAAAGAGAACATGTTGCTGTATATGTTGTGTTTAATCTTGTACTGCTGAATGTTCATGAGCTAAACACCAGAACTGGCGAGGAGTTATGGCATTGGCTCCCACTTGACTGAAGAATCAGATGACTACTGGAGGATGGGCAAGTCTTCTTTCTTCATAATGGTCTCTGAGGGTCTTGTGGATCTTTAATAGCTCTTTCTTAAAAGCTCTATAATTGCTGTGTATGTATTTACCCCTATGCCTAATAGTGCTGTATTCACTATTGTTATACCTTTTTATTATAAATCTCAAATATTTTATAACTGGACATTTGCCTGGGTGCGAGGTATGTTCCCACATCCGCGACACTGAGGGGCTGAAGGTAGCCAGTAATACTGACTTGTTATACTCTCCACTGGTTGGCCAAGGCAAAATAGCCATAGGGTACCATGGTATCATGACACAGACCTCAAAGGGCTTCCTTAATTTAGAGAGAACTATTACCTGACATTTTACAATGCAGTGTTGCCCACATTGTGTCACACAAATTATGGTGTTCAAGAAGTGGGGCATGGGACACACAAACCACATGTGGTTTTTGTGTCCCATGCGATATGATTCAGGCCGGAATCAAGGACATGAGAAGAACTAGCACCCCTTCAACATTATATATAAAACTGCACAGATAGCATCAAATCACTAATTGGGAGTCATGTGGTTTGGCTTTGTCATTGATTATAAAGATTCTAGTGGTAAGCAGCCTGTGCCATACAAATTTGCTATACGTTGCTGGTTAGACAATTTAAATACAAAATGTGTTTGATCAATGCAGAAAGCGCTACTAAGATGTATTTTCCTATTAATGTTTTAGACCTCCACTAACAGCAACTTGTGTCTTCTTTTTCAAGTTGAAATCCTTTCTACAAAATCAGAATTCCCAGAGGAAAGAAGCCTTACAGGCCAAGAAGGGCAAAGCCCACCCAGCTACACACCAAGAAGGACAGAGCAAGATCTTCATCCTTTAAAGCCAACAAGAGCCATTAACATAAACAAAGTTCTGCTTCCACTTTCTTAACCGCCTCAAAATATGAAGCAAAAACAAAGGCATCAACCAAAACTATGAAAGGAACATAAACATTGACTTTGATGTAATGAAATGTGATGAGCATACTGTATAAGGATTTGTATAAAAAAAAATGGGTAGAAACTACATAAAATAACAAGTTTCAGATGAACCTCAAGAGGATTTCTGAGCCCTTGGGATATTTACATGACCAGCGATCCTTTAATCTATGTGTAATGTACAGTATGCTGCACGTGTAATCATCTGTATTCTCCTCTTAGCAGATGTCAACTCTAATGTATGGACTGTGGATACGGTTTTGGAAACTAATGTTTTTGCTGATCACACTGTGCCATTGTACCTTGGCACTGGCAGACCCAAGAGTTCATCAACAAAAACTATGGATGACTTGGTGTAATACCAAACAAGAATTACTATTATGAGATTATACATGAATTTAGTGAGGGTGCTGTGTGTATATATATATATATATATATATATATATATATATATCTTTAAATGCCACCACACATTGCTTCTTCTCCTCTCTCATTGCTACCCTTATCACCCCCTATCACATCTATCTTTGCCGCCCTTCATATCTATTATTGTCATGCTCATTGCCCCCTACCATATCTCATTGCCATGCTAACTGCCCTTTCTCATTGCCAACCTATTTGTCTCCTCTCATTGCCACTCTCATTGCTCCCTCTCAACTTTCTCATTTTCCTCTTCATTTCCTTTTGTCATTGCCATCTTAATTGTCCACTCTTATATCTCTCATTGCCCCCTCTCAAGTCTCTTATTGCCACCCTCACTGCCCCCTCTCAGTGCCATCGCTCGTTGCCCCTTCTCATGACCATTCAGCCGCCACTCTGCAAGTCAGTGAGGAAGACTGAACAAGCTTCCTCTCTGAGTATATTTGATTAACACACAACAGTGCCGGTACATGTGCATAACATTCTAATTAAGTGCCATAACTCAATAGTTTTTTTCAAACATTTACAGTATATGAATTAGTCTCAGCATTACTTTAATATACACAAAGTTATTACCAAACAACTTCTTGCTGCTGATCACTGATACTCGGTGCTCTGAGGATATTGTGCTGCTGTCAGGTTAGACTCGTGCATGCAAAAATAGTGATGCAGGGGGGAATTCTGGAAAAAAAAAAACACCCACCTTATAAGTGCACCCTGCTCATAACATATTCACATGAATTAACAGGTCACAGAATGCCACAAAATTAGTACACTCATATCCTGAAATACAGTGTTGCTGTATATTTGCACGTCGGCGCATATGTTAATAAAGAACCCTTTTAACCCGATGAAACGCCTAGCTGTATACTTGTCTAATAAACATTAGTAAATTATAGCAGCAATTCCACAAATACGTTTTTTTCTTAACTTTAATTAGCAAGTTAAGTACCTTTTAAGCACACATTAGCAATCCTGCTACAAATCATTATTTCCTTTCACAATCTCTCTGGAGGAAAGCAGGTGTGGCTGCCAGACACTGACATCATTAGTTTTTTCTTGTGTTTTGTTGTTAAAATGAGAATGACGAGCTAGATAGTGAAAAAGAGGTTTAAATATGACATTGCAACTATAGATTAATAGTATTATACATGAGACTATCTTTACCTACATAATTATGATACAATTATGATATATTGTTGTATTTTTAGTGATCATAAAAGTTTGAAAGTTGTATGAAAGAACAAATTATGGAAGTTATTATACTAAATAAGGAATAGATAATAATTTTTATAAAGTATCTAAAGGATTTTCTTTAAAACTATGAAGATGATATGACTAATAAGTGCTAATTAGATCACTATGACTGCACTTGGAAGGAAAACTTCTGATTGGTTTTCTTTGAAATAAATTGCAACAAGGAACCAGTGCATTATGTCCCTCTGATGAAACTGCTGTTGTGTGTTATGAGCCACGGCTGCCACGGTTCACCTGCTCTCGGTGTTGCTTGCATCCCAGCTGTTGCCCTGACTGCCAGGATGTCACTTCCACCCTGCTCATCCAGGCCAACATCGGGCAACGGTCGGGACGCTCTGTTGTCCAGCGTCATGTCCCAGCAACTTCTGACAGCTGGGTGCGTGCTCGGGATGGGGGGGGGGGGGGGGGTTAAATTAATTAGTCAGGCATCTGGGGCTAATTACAGGGCTGGAGCCCTAGCAGACTGATTGGACAATTTCAGTATATAAGGCAGGGAGGACTTGACTTCCCTGCTGGTTATAGCGCTTGTGTGACCCACTAGCTGACCTGCTTCAAGTGCTGTGGATACTCTGTCCGTTTCATATTTATTCCTGTTGTGACCACTGGCTTGTTTCTGGACCCTGCTTGAACTCTGATTGCCGTGACCTTTGACTTTGTTACAGAATATCATTGCTAACTGTCAGCCCTGACCCATTGGCCTGTCCTTGTTTTACCTGATTGTTACGGACCCCTGACTCTGGACTGCTCCTGATTATTCTTTACTGTTCTTGGCTACTGCCTCCTACCTATTTACTGTGGTATTGTATATAAACTTCTACTACGCTAGAGTTAAGACCTGGGCGCATCCAAGTACCTATGCGTAATACTAGCTCTATGGGAAAGGCAGCTGCTATAGGCGAAGACCGCTGTTCATCTGTTCTTGAAGTTTATGTCAATGGCCACTAGGGGCAACCTTGTGACAAAAGGCAGATAAACGCTTAAGGGAGCTTTTTACATTTCGATTGGAGGTTCTTTAATATATGTCTTGGATGGATTGTGAGCACATATCACTATAAACATTATTTATGTGAACTAGAAATTCACCATCTGCAAGTTCACTGCTGTCCGTATACGGTTTATCCATTGCTGTATGTCTACAGTGTGTAATTAGACTTACTGCAGAAACAGAAGCAGGGTTGGAAATTCATCGTTCATTCCTTGTTGTTTATGGCTTATTTACACAACACTGTGTTCTTAGCATGTATTCTAACTACTCACAGAGACGGAGAAGCAGCTGTAGGAGCGCATTAACTGGAGGTTCATATACTGCTCTTTTTCTCCAGTATGTACGTACTTTACCTACAGAAGCGGAAACACAGCTAATCAAGGGCCCCCAACGTGTACTGGTAAGACCGTGCTTCTACGGAACATAACTGCTGCAGACATAAGACTATTGCATACTTTAAAGAAAGTGTTTAAATACTTGATTCTGGGATCTGGATTAGCTTTAATGTGCAACTAAGAAAGGACAGGTCCAAGTGTTGCAACATTAGGGGATAAATTTATCAAGCTGCGGGTTTGAAAAAGTTGTGATGTTGCCTATAGCAACCAATCCGATTCTAGCTGTCATTTTGTAGAATGTACTAAATAAATGATAACTATAATCTGATTGGTTGCTATAGGCAACATCTCCACTTTTTCAAACTCTCAGCTTGATAAATTTACTTCCAAGGGGTAAATGTATCAAGTTTTCCGGCAGGTTTAAAAAGTGGAGATGTTGCCTATGGCAACCAATCAGTTTCTAGCTGTCATTTTGTAGAATGTACTAAATAAATGATAGCTAGAATCTGATTGGTTTTTCAACCCTGGCGGAAATACATTTACCTCCAGAAGTCTTTATCACTATAATGAGGCAGTTAGTTCTGCTGTATTAAATATCTGAGAACTTTATATAAGATCTATATAATACTCAGATAATGATAAACTATCAAGTAGTATTTTATGGAGTAAAGATCTATATTAGGTGAATCCTTAGTGGCTGGTCGGCACTTTAGACATGAGAATAAACATTTGACCTAATTTTGCCAGTGAGTTGGTGTAATATTGGCTGTAAGTACTGACGTAATATAATTGTTCTGAACCTCCTCAACTTTTTATGGTTGTATTACCGTGTAGTTTGTTTTGCTGTTATTTTAAATGTATTATTATAAATTAATGATTGTTAAATTGTTTTATGATCGTATGTTTATGTTTTATTTGGACTAATAGTTAATGCTGGGATTATTATATCTGTTGTTTTACCCTTTAAAAAACAAATGGGAATCTTCTGTCCTGTGGTACTATAAATGTAAATGTCAATTAAGTAATGGGAATAGACGGCAGTGACTTCATAAATCATTAGCGTTGCAGTTATGTTATAATGCCGCTCCAGGCGTAGGGAGATGCAACACAAAGATATACAAAAATGGATATGGAAAAATGCGTACACATGTTTGGTGTGCATGTGCAGTACGGAAATGCTTATCTCATGCAAAAAAATATAAAATTACTGCAAGTGGATAGTTTAGTAATACTCTACAGTTCATTGGTAGTGACTCCTGAATGGGTATTTGGCTTAGATACAGAATCTATGGTAAGGAATCACTCATTTCTTTTCAAAGCTTTATAGTCTATAAATTAGTGTCTGTAATATAGTAAGATGCACAAGCTTGCTCCTTTTATACATTGTATTATTTTGCTTAATCAATTTAATGTCATGTTTTTTCATTTTATGGGCCTGATTTAGAGTAAGATGCAAAAATTTAGATGCAAAATGTCAAAAATTAATCTGCACACTTGCATTTTTGTGTATGTATTTTGAGTTTAGCATATCTTATTAGTAGAGTTATGTGCCAGACACATTTCACAAAACTATTCGCCAGTGTAGTACGGCATTATGTAAGGCATATGATGCATTTTCCTTACATATCTGATAGTGTGCTATTGCATTATGTTAACTCCATATGACTAATTAATCAGATTTTGTAGAAAAGTTTAAAACATTTCCAAAAATTAAAATAAATAACAAAAAGAATAATCTAAATGAATCTAAAGCGACCAGTGTTACATCCTTATTATAATGGGCCTGATTCATTAAGGAAAGTAAGGCAAAAAAATGAGTACGTTTTCTCCTGGACAAAACCATGTTACAATGCAAGGGGTACAAATTAGCTTAATATTTTGCACATAAGATAATACTGGCTGTTTTTTCATGTAGCACACAAATACTTGTTAGCTTTATTTGTACACTGAAATTTAAAGTTGATCTAGAACATGCCTAAACCCAACTATAAATCTGCCATCACATTTTAAATTTGTCTCCCCCTTCAATGTAACATGGTTTTGCCAAGGTGCAAAGTTACTATATATTTTTTCACTTTACTTTCCTTAATGAATCAGGCATAATATGTTCTTTAAGCGCTGTTTCCAAAGTGGTTGTGTATTATTTGTAGTTTGGTTAATAGTGTTTTGATCTTTGTATTGCATGCATTTATGTTCTGTATTTGAGCATTGTTGATTAATATGTTTTAATAAATAACATGTTCTATTGTAAAATATACCCCTTAGCGCCTACTGTACGCAAGTATGTAATACCCTGCAAATCACAGGTATATTACTGTATGCACTCATTCAGAAAACTATAGTTCCTGTCATACTTAAGTGCTCTGTGAAAGTCCCGAAAGGTTGCTCTGGTTGGTACTACCCTCCTAGAGGTGCCTAATCTAACAGAGAGAGGGATGTGTTCACCAGTGACTCCCGCATGGGAGTATGGGTTTAGTGGCTCCCTAATCGCAGGTGGCGGTCCTCACAGAGGGTCAAGAGCGAACCTGGAAAGAGAACCTAGTATGCAGGGACTGGAGATACAAGGGAGGAACGGTGGGGCGTGGAAGCCCTGGAATCTGAATGGCTGAGAGGTAAGATACTTGCAGCTGTGGTAGCTCTGGAAGTTCGGTGGAGCTAGAAAGCTCCTAGAGTCAGGATGACCATGAGGTGAGACGTTCTGCAACTGTGGTTGCCGTGGAAGTCCTGCGGATCTAGGGAGCCCATTGAAGCAGGATGACCAAGAGGTGAGATGTTCTGCAACTGCAGTTGTCATGGAAGTCCTGTTGAGCTGGGAAGCTTCTAGAATCAGGATGACCAAGAGGTTCTGCAACTTGTCTGTAGTAGAATGAAACACCAGGGCATCAGGCACAGATTGATAGCGGGGCCTTCCAGCAGTCAGGAAACAGTGCAGATGATTAGAGGAATAAAACAGCACTGGGATACTGCGAAGAGAAACTGGAGCCAAATCCTGAGAGCGACTGCTCAGTAGGAGAGTCCTCAAGATCTAGCACCATTTGCCTGTAGTAGAAGCCTTTTATAGTGGAGCAAGCCAGTTGATTGGCCAGACAGTTCAAATAGTGAAGATGTCGGGTCCGTGTATGCGCAGAACCCGGGAACATGTCGACCACACAGGAGAGCTGCGTCGTTCGTCCAGAGAGATGACACCAGCAATGAACAGGTAAGGGACAGCGGGGGCGCCTGTCTGCAATCAGTGGGTCTGAGTCGTGACAGTTTCGCAGAGTACCACTGGGAAATTAAATGCAAATTGTGTCTGCCATTTTTGGGTGGACAGGCTGCAAACTACAGTCCAGGCTGCTCTCTAGAGCCCAAGAATGTACTAGAAGTCTTCAGGAGAATCTTGGAAAAGGGGAGGAGCCAAAAATGGACTGAAAAGTGAGAAAAGTAATGTGTGTGACTGCTGGCAGAGTTAATGAAGGATCTTACCATAAAGAGCCACTGAATATTATGGCTGAATTGTTGTCCTGAGGGATGTTTGCAGCCAGCCCAGAAAGAAGCACCTTTTCAGTACAGGAAAAGGCCTAACTTGCCACTGCCCATGAGATGTCAGCAGGACTCATATGAAGACAGATAAGTTTATTTTGCTTTGCTATTTTCAAATTATTTAAGTGAGACATGAAACTGTGCTATTAGATCCTTTGATCCGGACTGTAATATTGCTATTGAGAGATGTTATAGCACTGGCTATTGGAAGAGTTTGTACCAGATAAATCTGTTGTATTTAAAGTTATCTGCAAGCTGACTGAACTGTCTAAAATGGATGCTGATGAGAGAATTGCAAGTTGTTTAACCCTACAGTTGCTGGGAGAGAGTTGCTTAGTCCATTAGATGGATTGCTAAGTGGACACTGTCCTTTACACTGGAAATCATTTATTGTGCAAAATTGCTCTTGTTTACAGAGCTCAGAAGTCATGCATGCATCAAGGTGACTACTGATTTCAACTTGTACAAGTAAACAAGCTTCATGTGTCAGCTAACACTTCACTTAAACCTGTGGACTATAATTTACCCCCTTGGGTTCTGTATATCATACAGTGGACTGGAAAGTCTCTGAACCAGCTAGATTATTCCTAGTTGCATCTCTACTGATTTTTGTGTAATAAGTATGATCTGTATAATTGCACTAAAAGTATTGTGATTGATAGTCTATATTATCTGCTGCCGCAGCAGTTAGTGGAGTAGTCTACTTAATTTGTAGCAACCAGTTGTCTCCTAAAGTATCTATCCAGTGAAATCCATTTCACTGATGCACAGGGCCTAAGTTTAAAGTGGGTTTAAAGCCTTATGCCACAAGCAAAGAGAATAAACCCACGAGTTTATGCAGTTTTAGCCCTGTGTTCCTTGTTTTATTCCAACACTACTGGGGGGATCTTCGCCTCTCTACCATACCATCGGGCCTGTAGAATCATTTCTTACACTACTTTTGGGGTGCTAACCATCTGCCCCATTACAACTATATGCATCGTGTTATCTGATAACACTGCTTTTATTTGTATACCTAATATTTTTGTTTTTTTGTAATAAGCACATATTTTATAAAAATGGCACATTTTTTTTAGAGGTTCATTAAACAGTTTTTGGGTGATTTGGGTGAATGTTTAGTTAATTTTGAGTCGGGAGCAAAAGCAGCAGTTGGGTTGAATATTCCCACATGTACAAATCATTCTGCTCTTCTGCTGTAGAAAATTTACACTGATAATAATGATAATATCTGAAGGTAAACATATGTACTTATATAGATTGTGCAATATTTTGTATTATAAGTAATATAGAATATTTATGTTGTTGATCCACACTCTGAACGTTCATCTCCACAACCTTCACTTCATCATCCATCTGCTGCTCCATCAACACCCGTCTCTCCTGACCTTCTTCCTCCATCATCTCATTCTTCTGCTGCTCTTCCTCATCCACAACCTCCACCACCTCTTTCTAAGATCCCTGCCCTGCTTCTTGTCCTTCTCCTGCTGATCCTCAACCCTCTACTGATTTCACTGCTCTTCCTTCAGCTGGTCCTCCTCTTCCTCCTCTGTGGCACATTGTCATGCTAAGTGCACTGTGTAACATAACATATGAACATTTTAATTTCACATGTCAAATGTTTTATTGTTCTTATGTAATATGTTTTACGTCATGTTTTATTGTTACGTTACTTCCTGTATGTGTATTGTGCATCCGGAAACAAATATGTATATAACAGAGTTATAAGTATTTTTTAATAAAGCTTTTTTAATACATGAAATTATTTAATATTTACAACACTAATTTCATATTACAATGCTAATCATTGGACATGTGTCATGCAATATTATTTTTACATTTTTTCGAACATCGGTGCTCAAAAATAAATCACTTTATTTTCTGAGAAATTTTTAACACATAATTAGAGATGAGCAATCTTCATAGTTAATATTATGGCTTGAATTCCTCTTGCTAAATCTTCCTAATGGCATTTGGCTGCAGCCAGTTTCTATTACACCATCCCCACTAAAGCTGGTATCATGCAACTTTTTGAGGATTTTCTTCTAAGTCACTTTTCAGGAATTTTTATTTCAGCTAATTGCCTTGATTCATATTTCCAAGCTCTATTTATTTGTCCATGTATATGCCCAGGCCCGGCGCTCCCATTAGGCAAGGTTAGGCACTTGCCTAGGGCGCCGGGCTCTGGAGGGCGCCACAGAATTTTAAAAGACTTTAATACTGTGCGGCGACCGCTGACCATACCTCTCACGGCCGCCGCACAGCATTCAGATGCACGGGGAGGGGGGAAGAGGCTATTTTGTCCCCACCGCCGTCTCTCGGCTCCGTCTCCTCCCCTCCACTTACTAGTGTCAGTGAGTGGAGGGGAGGAGACGGAGCAGAGAGGCGGCGGTGGTGAGACAAGGTAAGGAGAGGAGGGAGGAGGGCGGCGATTTTTGCGGGGGGGGGGGGCGCCGCTTTTTTAAAAATGCCTAGGGCGCCGTGGACCCTAGCACCGGCCCTGTATATGCCCAACTTTGTCAGAAAATTAAAAACACTGTGTTATATACTAAAATATAAAATCATCAACTCTTCATGAAAATGAGTAAAGACGCATACACATGGGTTTGCTTTAAGTAAGAACATATCCAATTTATGAAACAAAATAATTAAAATCACCTCTGAGAAAGTCAGCAGGAGGCAGCACATTAGGTAGTTATTTATTATTTCCTATGTTAGCATACTATATTATATATTATGGAGTCTTCCTATATTAGCCTGTAATATAACTACTGCGAACTACAAGTGAATGCAGCAAACACCTCTTTATATATCGCTTCATATGTGAATGAAG
This sequence comes from Mixophyes fleayi, assembly GCF_038048845.1. Taxonomy (NCBI): domain Eukaryota; kingdom Metazoa; phylum Chordata; class Amphibia; order Anura; family Limnodynastidae; genus Mixophyes; species Mixophyes fleayi. Next base: position 321,339,832 of record NC_134403.1, read on the forward strand.
GGAAACTACACTTACATTGCTACTCTTTGATGAACAATTTGTAGTATACCGAGGAGCCTGCATTCAGAGCTACAAGTGTTTTACACCTGGGATAAACTGTTCCTAATCAGCTTGCACAGCTGTGTGATTGTGGAAGAGAACAGCGCTAGTTAAAGAGATTACTAGCCTCCAACAGTTCTGTTTGAGCAGCAATTCATTTTATTTCCTCCCTGCACACCCTTGTGAAAATATTCACCTCTCCTTTTTATTATTAAACTGTACTTAAAAGTTTCATAATGAATGCACTGGTATTACCATTATCAGCTTGGCTACATTGTTATAAAAGTGAAGCACTATTATATTAAGAATTCAGCCATATGAATGAATATTTTTTTACAAATTTGTATAATATAGAGTTGGCTGTCATTTCTGAGTTGTATAGCTGGTGGTTACAATAATGGATTGTTATTTGCTGATAAGAATTACACATCTGATCAGAATGAATGCTGACTGGGTGACATGCGTTACAAAGAAATACATTCTAGAAGAGCAATAGAGAGTGTGTATTAGGGCATAGTAGGGTATTTTATTTTTAAACCTAGGGGTAAATTAAATTGGCTGCAAATTGTCTCCAGAAAGTCTGTGAAACAAATCGCTGCAGAGATTATGACAGAAATCTCTACTCATTTCTCCTCTCCTCTATGGGGAGGAGAGTTCTATCGCAATTGCGATAGATTGTGGGGATTGTGGGATTGTGTTTTGCACATAAGTTAAATACTGACTGTTTTTTCATGTAGCACACAAATACTTGATAGCTTATTCGTACACTGAAATTTAAAGTTGATATGTGTGTGCTACATGAAAAAACAGTCAGTATTTAACTTATGTGCAAAACAGAAAACTAATTTGCACCCCTTGTATTATAACATGATTTTGTCCAGGAGACTGAAATAAGAAGTTTCTCAAGTAAAGATCCTTAATGAATCAGTCCCCTGGATATGATCTAGGCAAAACATAGGAGCAGCTGGGGTTTGTGAATCTAAGGGCTAGATTTACTAAGCTGCGGTTTTGAAAAAGTGGGGATGTTGCCTATAGCAACCAATCAGATTCTAGCTTTCATTTATTTAGTACCTTCTACAAAATGACAGCTAGAATCTGATTGGTTGCTATAGGCAACATCCCCACTTTTTCAAACCCGCAGCTTAGTAAATCTAGCCCTAAGACTGTGATGGACAAGGGTGAGATTTCTTTCTCTTAGTCTTTGTGGCAAGTGGCTGGGATCACCCATATCGTCACATCTGCCACCTCCAGTTTTTGATCTTCTGGCTTCCATCCCAGACTATGATTTTGTCTTACGGTCCCCAGCATTTTGAGGATGTGTATCCAGCGACTCTCAGCTGGGTACTTGCAGGATACAAGTTGATGAGAGAGAACACCAAACAAACATCACCAAGAAAGAAATGGAATCTTGGTTGAAAATGTTGTGGAAATTGAACAAGGGCACATAATATAAGGTACAGCTGCCAAGATTGCACTGTGGCAGCAAATATTACCAACAAAAATAATGCTGTGGCTCCCATTACTCAAACAAAGGTGACCGGACTAAAGATGACTAAAACGCAATCTTTGGGAACAACAGCAGAAAGGGACAAAGGCAAGAATTGAAGCTAACACTTTTTTTTTTATTCTGAGCCATGTCTTACATCAATGTTGCCCAGATTGAGGGAGGTGGACAATGATATACCGGCCACATGTGCTGCACAAAAATAAAGCCAACCATCAGGTAATTAATAATTAAATTAAATAAAGCTCTCGCTATTAGAGCCCTTTCTCCTTCTGTCTCAAGTCTGCTCAGTCCTTGTCCAGTTGGGCTTTCTCGTATTATCCCTCTTATATACATTGCCTATTACGTCTTACAAATTATGATTAATATCTTGGTACTATTGTATTTATATTTCTTAAATATTTTGCCTTATCTTTACTTGTTCTCCGTTTTCATTTTTGACCTCTACATTGTATACTCTATCCTCTATTTCCCCACTGTACCATGCAGCAGTATTTTGTGACGCCAGATAAATAGATAAATATTACTAATAATTATTTTATGCACACATTTTCCACTTTGCAGTAAATGTACAGCAAACCATGTATCTCTCACTGTCTCACTGTCTCACACTTCTATTGATGATGCAACTGAACAGGCACTGCAAGAACCCCAATATGCTATGGTAGTTATTATGAGTTACAGCCCCAATCTGCAAGTGAGAACAGACTGTCCTCTCAGAGTAACAGCCACCACTTCCATCACACAAATGCTCATCAACCAGATGCAGCAAGAGACTGATTTTCTCACCACATCCCAGAAGGAGCAAAATCATCAAATGAGCTACGCTGCATAACGTGAAGCAGATGGTGGTGGAATATAAAATTATTAATGCCCTGGAATTGGCCAAAATATGGATTTCAACTGAATATTTATAAGAAAACAAAAAAAAATCAATGATAAACTAAATGGTTGAACATGGAACACTGAGCCATCTGGTACTGGTAAAAGATTACCCTACTGAAGAGGTTATACCACCTACCACTGCTACAGTATCTGCCACAGCTTGGGCCACCAGTAGCCAGGTGCAGCCTCATGAGGGAGAAAACTAAAGACATATCAAATAACATGTTTTCTGTTTATGTTTACATATACTTTAGCTAGCTATACATTGTGAATATGTCATAACTTGGTTTATAATATACACTAGGACCTTAAATAGGTACAATATTGTCATGTTGTGCTGCAGGGATACAAATTTAAAATGTATGTCCTCATTTAGGTTTTGAAAAGTGGCGCTCTCATAATCCCCTGGACGCTCTGACCCTGGCTTAATCCTGCACTTTGCAATTTATGTGTAAGTTAACCAGCTCTGCCTTTGTCTGTTCTGTATGATTTTGTCTGCATTATCAATTATCAAGTATATTCTTAACTGTGATCTCCACTATTTACACCTGCATTCCCAGTATAATCTGAATGGAGATCTCCTAGCATTTATCATCTGCATATTCATTCTGCACAAGATCTGCGTCTCTCATCCACTCTCATTACATCTTCCCATTCCTGTTTACAGGACTTTTTTTGTGCTGCACCCACTCTATAGAATTCCCTCCCTCGTACAATAAGACTTTCCTCTGGTCTACAAACTTTTAAGTGTTCTCTGAAAACCCCCCTCTTCTGGCAAGCTTATAATATTCCTCAACCACTCTCTTCACCTCACTAGGTTACCCTATTACCACCCTTTACACAATTCACACAAGACAACAACACTCTGACCCCTTAACCAACAATGCTGTGTGACTGGATTATATAGCATACTAATCACTTTTTATTTTTGCAGTCTGGCTGGACCGAAATGCAATATGTAGATTTAACCTCATGTATTCAACTCTCATTGTCCATATAAGTTTGCAAGCAGGGCCTTCTCACCTTTTTGTCTGTATTACCCAGTATTGTCTATTACTATGTTTGTCCCCAGTTGTAAACAGCTACTTAATTTGCTGGCGCTATATAAATAAATGTTGATGATGATGATGAGGGTCCTGTTTTGAGGGTCCAGCCTCTGTCTCCTGTTCTGAATGTCCTCTCTGTCTACTGTTCTGAGGGACAAGCCTCCAACTCTGGGTTTGACTGCCCAGTCTGAGATGTCTGAGACAACTGCCCAGTATGAGGTGGTTGAGCTTTCTGCCGCATCCTTTGGACCTGAGGGCAAAGTTTCTACAGTGCTCTCCAGGCCTGAGGACAATGTTTCACAGTGGCCTTTGGGCCTGAGGTTCTGGAGATGACTGAACTGCTCGGGTTCTTCAAGATGGCCATCCTGCTGGACTGTCCTGCTTCAGCTTTTACTCTTCAACTTGAGACTATAGACTCTGACAGTCCCTGTCTCCTACCCCTGATTCTGTAGAAGGCCCATAACTTTATTTTGAAAGTAAGGACTTTGTGATACGCCATATAAACTAATAGCCACATTGCTACAGAGTTTTACATTGGAAGCTTTGGCATGGACAAACCCCTTCATGGAAAGAAACCAACTCATACTTCATTAATGTAGTTCTTCATAACTTCAGTCACTCGGGCCACATTTCGATATGTGCTTGCCATGTGTGTGCCAATTGTGTGTTTTGGTAAATGTTTCTGTTTCTCACACACCCCTGTGCTTTTCTTCTACCATGTGGCCTTTTCTTCTGAAGGGAATCTCAAAAAGAAAGTTATCTTCTACATCATACCAGTGTAAGCAAACACCTGCCTTAGTCACAATACTGATTTTCCATCTCGTAAACAACCAGCAAACCTTGGTACTACAGAGTACATCACCCATCTCAACACTGACTTCACAGAAGTAACCCTAGTCTAACTCTGGACTTGGATTCTGATTTTGAGAGTGAATTTATTGATGACCCATTGTCTTTTATCAGTGAAATTGTTCCTTCTACTCATTTTCATGACATTCACCTGGAGACCCTTGATCCTAATTGTCTGGAATCCACTAGAAAGGAGAGGCATACTGCCAGGCTTTGTACATTATGTGATTTTTTTTTCTTTGCAGAAGGAAATTCTGCAAGAAAAGGAAATAGCTTCCAGATCCAGTCCATGAGCCTACTAAGTATTTATAGAATTAACAGCTTCCAGAGACTAAGTCCATGAGCATGCTCAGTGGGTTCTCAGTTTGTGTGTACCACTTCCCAGATGCTTCAGATCTCCTCTGATTATTTTCCTTTAAATAGCAATCTTTGCAGCTCAGCCTTTGGGATTTATTGATTGTCTGTTTTCAGCTACCTGTGTTTGCTACATGCATTTGTTCTTGCTTATACATGCTGTTTTCCTGTGCATACTGAGATAAGCAGCTGCTACTGTGGCACTCCAAACTATGGTGCTAGCTGTCCTTCGTGGGCTGACCACTCCCCCTCTAGTGTTTGGTCTCGCCTCTATGATGGCTGGCCACACCCCCTCTGGTGAGCCCCTAGCATTACAGTCCCCCGGTGGGCCCTTCATGCCCCAGTTCGACACAGTCTATGGATAAAGCATAGCTACCTACTCTCCTGGAATGTCCAGGATGCTCCCAAATTTTTGGAAGTTCTCCCAGACTCCCGAGAAAGTAGGCGAACCTCACGAATCCAGCTATCTCTGTTGGTGAAGTGGGTGGGGGCGGGGCTAAACGTGTCATCGTGACCACGCTCCCTGCTGCGATTGCCCAAAATTGTCAACGGTTGACCGGACGGGGCCTAATGATGCAATTTGCATAGCCAAGTCCCCTCCACGAACCCCCTGCCGGACAGCATCTTTGAAAAGTCGGCAAACATGGGATAAAAACACTGCTAAAGTTGATGACCATGGCTTGTCTGTGTCACGTTTCACTCGAGAGTAAAAATGACTGACTACATGGGACTTGAAGCCTGGACTTGTGAATTGGTGCTGTCTGGAGAGCCACTGTAACAGCTGCTTATCTCAGTATGCAGAGTTCAGCCTACCACCTACTTCCTGTCTGTAAACAATTCTCTGCATTTTGGGGGTCCAACTGACAGATTACTGTGCTTCTCAGCCATGGTCCAGCATTTCTCATCATTCTGATTCTAGTGTATGACCTCGGCTATCCCTAAGTACCCTCTCGGCTCTCTGATCCTCGCTCAGTCCACAGACTCTAATGTCCCCAGACTAAAGACATTCCCAGCCACATCCATGACGCTGCTTACTAATCCCTACACCCCTCTTTACCATTGAATTCCTTACTCTTGTTCATCAGAAACAAGCCTCCCATGTACCAAGGGACCTATTGACCATCTACTTATAGTTTTTAAAATGAGTGAAATTTCCAAAATTGTTCTTCAAATTTTTTTGCCGTGTCCAGTGGAATTTGGCCTTAAGTTCTCAGTCCTACCCCAACCACACCACACATCAACATGAATTGACCTTCATCATCCCAGCTATATTCACAGACTATACATACATTCTGCAAAATGCACATTTTTAAATAAAGTATGGAATGCCAAAACACAAGTGAAACTTTGTATAGCCGGAACTTCGCACCTTGGTAAAATCGCCAGTTATTATCTTTTATTTATAAGGTGCCACAAAGTTTCCACTGTTCCGTGCTCAGGGATGAACAGAGTACACATTTACAAATTAAACAATGAATACATGATCCATAGTCAAACAATCCACAAACATCTAAGAATTAACAGAACTCGTGACAAGTGATGCAAAGGAAAATAGAAACTCAGGTTGCTCCTATAGCTGCTGACCTACTGGTCATATATGTCATGTATGGAAATGCTACTTTGTGCTATTTTGACTAGTTGGAATGGTGTAGAAAAAGGATCATCGTACCTTACAGCCCTTGAGTACTGAGTTGTGAGTGATCAGCTTTTGTTATATAATATATAAAAAGTATTCAAGTTTAATGTTTTCTCTTTGAATTATCCATTCTGATGTCAGACTTTGCCTATTTTTTACATTTAGATTTAGAACTCAAAATATTTAAATTACAATGCTGATGTACAATACACAGCACATATATGGTATCTGAATGTTTTTCAAATCAAAAACATATAAACATATCATTTAGTAAATGCTTGCTAAAAATCAGTGTTGCAGGTCACAAAACACTTAAAAACCATGTCTACAGACTTACTTATGGAAACAATTTCTATACAGGCGTTCTGCTGAACACAGCATTTTCCTCACTGGTCCCTCGAGTGCTCTTAGTTAAGGAATGTAATGCTTATAATCCTATTTAACATTGCATGGTAAATATTACCTACTTATAACTTTATCGTTCTGTCCTCTTTTATGTGCTTAGATCTTGAAAAAAGTTTTGTTACCATCTCACTGTCAAACATTTTCATGAAACACAGGCTGGTGGTTTATGGCTCTAAAGTTTGAGGTCTTGTAGAGACTTGGCATACTTATCACCTGACTCACCGTATATATACATGCTGCACGCCACCTAGGGGCTCTTCTTCTCAGTGCACCTCCAGCATCTGATTTTGCTTAGTAAATCTTACACAAAACCCTGTACCATTTCTAAACTCTCACTTGTAAGCTGTTGTTTTAACCCTGCTTCAAGGAACAATGATTACTCAGTTTTCACAAGTCATGTAGGTAAACTCTTTTCTATAAATCATCAAAGATATCAGACTTTAAGGTAGAAATCCATATGGTATTATTTGTGGTTGGACCACAAAATGGTATTTTAATGAGAAAGTGCTGGCTTTTATCACGGAAGTCGGGGATATCATTGAAACTGACAACATATCAGAGGGGTACAATAAACATCAGAAACACTTGATGTGACTCATTGCAGTAAATATTTAATATTAATTGAAGTGGTAGGAAGCTGAATTGTGTTTTGGGATTTTAAAGTAGAGACACATTGGCAATTACCCCCCAGAGTGAAAAGAGGTCAATGTATACACTACATGGCCAAAAGTATGTGGACACCAGAACATCATATCCATATGTGATTGCTGAACATCTCATTGGTTCCGTCTTTGCTGCTATAACAGGCTCCACTGTTTTTGGGACAGCTTTCCACTAGATTTTGGAATATTGTTGCAGGGATTCACATTGATTCATCCACAAGAGCATTAGTGAGATTTGGCGCTGATGTTGGGTGATACGACAGGCTAATAGTTGGAATTCCAGTACATCTGAAAGGTGTTCAATGGGGTAAAGGGGTTAAAGTCAGGACACTGTGCAGGCCAATCTTCCACATCAAACTTGGGAAACTATTTTGTGAAGGACCTCACTTTGTCATGTTATTATGCATTTTAGTGCACATGTGCAATATGCAAAAGCATATCTTATGCAAAAAAATTCATGTGCATCTGAGTGTAAAACAAAATTCCTTTATCATTAAATTTTAAATAGATAATTGCTGCTTCATGGTAAGAGAACACTTATCATTATTGCTCATCTTTCCTCTTTGCTGGTTATCACATTAGGGGGGTATTCAATTGTTCCTCCGGGCGCCGCCGGAATGAGCGCGTTAAAACTATTACTGTTTATACGGTAATTACTCGCTCAATTTCAGCTCGCAGCTCCCTGAGCAGCGAGCTGAAATCGAGCGAGTAAATTACCGTATGAACGGTAATTACGCGCAATATTACCGTATAAACGGTAATAGTTTTAATGTGCTCGTTCCGGCGGCGCCCGGAGGAACAATTGAATACCCCCCTTGTAGTCTAATAAACATTTGACAGTTATATGATAAACGGTGAATTGCAACATTGTTTGTTGAGTTTAAGTCTGTATTCAGCTCTAAGCAAAATAAATGTTAGAAACAAGTGACTGCTATAAAAACTTGCAAAGTTACTCAGTTGCAAAGCTATGGGACCAAGATGGACCCTATCCTAATGCTGATGGCTCTAATTGTCCACTCTGGAGGTGGTTGGAGGTAGGGCAGAGTAATAGCACCCAACTAGTGCTGAAGGCCATACCCAACCCCGTAGAGACAGTAGAGGATGATTCAGAGTAACCTCATGAGATGCCAGGTGGGGTTAGGCTTTGAATTCCACACCCAGGGCTGTCACAATCTCCCATTTGGGGCATGGGCAGGCCTAGAACACATGCAGCAGTAGTGCTGAGAACTGTAGTTCGGCAACAACTGCAAAGCCACAGGTTCCCATGCATAGATTAAAGCTGCAAAAAAAATAGAGAGGGGTAAGTCTTGAGATCCAGTTTTGGGCACCACAATGTAAGATGGACATAGTTAAACTAGAAAGGATTCAGAGGTGGGCCCTGGATCCCAGAGCGCACTTACCGTATCAGGGGTGTTTTCTCCTCTTTGCATATCCCAGGATCTGGTGCTCAGAAAGGAGGACTCCTTTCCTGAACCCAGGGTCTGGTGCTCTCTTCATCTGGCAGATCCCGTCGCCAGGCAGCTCCCTATCCCCAGCATTCATGCTAGTGGCGGGAGTGCAGAAATGCTCTCCTGTTCTGAAATTGATGTCAGATTGTCCAGCCAATTCAAATTTCATACAATATCTAAAGCCTGCTCTGTGTACAGCATGGTGCCAGGGCATTAGGTATTCTTACTCAGCACTCATTGTGTTATTTTTTCCCATTGTGATACCAGTGTAGCAGTAATCTATATTGTTTCCACTTTCTGAACCATTGATTGTGACCTTGGACTGTTCTGACCATTCTGTTTGCCTGCTGACTCTGTACCATCTCCGCCAGCCCTTTTTGAACTTTGAACTGGCTTGTCCTACTGTTTACCAGTTTGTCAAGCCTGGAAACTGGGCAGAGGGACACAACCTGTGCGTCACACTACCTTACGGGGGGCCCTGGTGAAGACTGTGACACATTAGCCTCAGCTCCTCTGTTTGTGATAGTGCTAATCCTGGCTGACACTTTAAAGACTCATACTTTTCCAATGAAGAGCAACACTAGGTTTGATTACTTTGAAGAAAGGCACCTCAGTGTTGACGTAATTTATATGTATAAAGCTAAAGTCACCACAAAGTTTTGTCTAACAAACTTTTAGTACCAAGATCGTAACAGATGACAAATTGCGAATGGAAATTTTATTTTTTTTTACAATAAAAAGTGATTCTTTACTTTGAGTGGTTATGTAATGGCAAATTCTCAAACATAATTTAAAAAGCAGAGTTTGATGACTTCCTTACAAGAAATTGTGTCTGTAGCTATAATTAGTAGTGGACATTATGGGGCGTATTCAATTGTCAGCGTTAATGCTGCAAAACGAGCGCTCGAAAAATCTCACCGTTAATACGGTAATTACTCGCGGAATTTCATCTCAGTTTTCGCGCGCAATATTACCGTATAAACGGTAATATTTTTCGAGCGCTCGTTTTGCAGCGTTAACGCTGACAATTGAATACGCCCCTATGAGGGTGATTGAATTTTTTAAATTGTCATTCTTTGGGTCCAGAAGGATATTTTCCTTTTGTGAGGTTAAATTGGCAACTGCTACAATGGGGGCTTTTAATTCCTCTTTTCTGGATCAACACTGTGGGAATTTTTAAAGGAGTTGAACTTGATGGACCAATGTTTTCTTTTTCAACTTTACTAACTATATAACCATGCAATTATGTAATTTTAAACAGTGTGTATGAGAAATGTCTTCATTACAGGTATTAAGTGTAAGTGTTACTACTTGGAGTGTTCCTGTGTAAGTATTTGTATAGTGATAAGGAAAGAGGTATTTTTAAAGTCTTTTGAATTAAAAATATGAAGTCTTCACTCCTTTCAAATCAGATGTGGACACCTCAAGCAGAGAGAAGTGTGTCCTTGTGCGTACAAGTACAAGCTTTTATTTTAACAGCATCTGTTACACAATGTGATGATATTTACTCTTATTTACAGTTTCTTAATATGGTAAAGATGTTTTTTATAAACATTGGCTACCTTGAGATAAAGAAACAACATACATCAACATTGTTATAACTGGTGGCATCACAAATCTCACTTCGCTTCATTTATCT